>NC_136981.1:8884913-9097413 GCF_032717465.1 Coenobita brevimanus
AGGTAAAGTCACATTTTTAACTACCCTATATTTCCCCCTCAGATTTTCACATACACATCCCCTCTCTCTCTCTCTCTCTCTCTCCCTCTCTCTCTCCAAGCGAGTTCACGTAGTTCAGTGGCGGGAAAGGACAATATTGCGCCTCTGCATCCTTTCCATAGCACCTCCTCGCGACTAGCACCACATTCTAGTGTAAATGAATGGTTACGACTCAGCATTCAAGATGGAGAGCAGAGGTACAGGCCAAGTTAGAGTGTATTTAGTGGAGAGAAGAGGTACAGGCCAAGTTAGAGTGTATTTAGTGGAGAGAAGAGGTACAGGCCAAGTTAGAGTGTATTTAGTGGAGAGAAGAGGTACAGGCCAAGTTAGAGTATATTTAATGGAGAGAAGAGTTACAGGCCAAGTTAGAGTATATTTAGTGGAGAGCAGAGGTACAGGCCAAGTTAGAGTGTATTTAGTGGAGAGAAGAGGTACAGGCCAAGTTAGAGTGTATTTAGTGGAGAGAAGAGGTACAGGCCAAGTTAGAGTGTATTTAGTGGAGAGAAGAGGTACAGGCCAAGTTAGAGTATATTTAGTGGAGAGAAGAGGTACAGGCCAAGTTAGAGTGTATTTAGTGGAGAGAAGAGTTACAGGCCAAGTTAGAGTGTATTTAGTGTTGTAAGTCACGATGATGCTGCGTGGTATAGCCCTCTGCCTGTTGATTCGCCCGTGAGGAGGGGAAGATTATTAACAAGGACATTACTCACCCCACCACCACCACAGCCCCCCACCCCAACCATTACCAACACAGCCCCCCACCCCAACCATTACCACCACAGCTCCCCCCACAATTACCACCATCACCAGCACAGCCCCCTCCCCAACCATTGCCACCATCACCACCACAGTCCCCCCTCCTTCACCATTACCACCATCACCACCAGTCACTCCCTCCACCACCATTACCACCATCACCACCACAGCCACTCCCTCCACCATCATTACCATCATCACCACCACAGTCACAACTCCTACCATCACCCCCAACCCCACCAGCACAACCACAACCACCGCCACCACCTCCTTCACCCCCATCCCCACCACCACATCCACCCCCACCTCCCCCACAACAGCCACCTCACTGTTGTAGACAGCAGTGACCAACTACGATCAGACCAAGGCTTGTGGTGGGGGCATGAGAGAGAGAGAGAGAGAGAGAGAGAGAGAGAGAGAGAGAGAGAGAGAGAGGAGAATGTATGCCCGATAATTACCTCCTTAATACGTAAATTTTCATCATTACCATCTTCATCATCATCATCATCATCACCATCATCATCATTATCATTATCATCACCATACAGTAAATGAACCACATTCCCATTCATTCACCAGTCGGGCCCCTGGAATCCTGAATAATACTAGTAAGTGGAGGAGCAGTCAGGGAGAAAGACAAAGTCGAGAAGCTGTGCATCAAAGAAATGGCAGATGAATACAGGACCAAAGTAGGGGAGGAGGTGGAATCAGTGAATTGGCATGAAATGGGTCAGGACAGCTTGTGGAATGCATATAGGGATTGCGTAGTTAAGGTAGTTAAAGCGGTGTGTGGTGTGGCAAGAGTAACAACAAAGAAGAAAGGTACAGCATGGTGGGATGAAGAGGTTAAGAGAACTGTGGAGGAAAAGAGGAAGAAGTGGCTAGAGTGGTTACAGGACAGGGGTTGAACTGAAATAAGAACTGAATGTAATGAGAACAAGAAGCACGCAGAGAGTCCAGTGAAGAGGAAAAAGAAGGGGGTAAATGATCATCTAGGAAGAAAAATGAATGCAAATTACTCTGAAAATAGAAAGTTACTCTGGAAAGAGGTGCGGAAATGTAGAAGTGACAACAGAAAGAAATGTGAAAGTGCGAGGGATGTAAGCGGTAGATTACTAACCCATGGAGATGAAGTTAGGACCAGATGGAAAGAATATTTTGAAAGTCTGATAAATGGGAATGGAGAGAGCAAAGTGACTTAACATGATTGGTTTGGGGGGTGTACAGAGAAGGAATGCGTGCCAGGAAACGTGACGCTTGCAAAGGCGAAGAACACGGTGAAGCGGCAGAAAAATGGGAAAGCAGCTAGAGTTGATGAGGTATGCAGAGATGATTAAGTGTAGTGGAGAGAGCAGAATGCTAAGTGCTTGTTGGAGATATGTAAGAAGTCATGGATGAGTGAAACTGTGCCAGCAGGGTGGAAAAAGGCTGTGATTGTGCCCCTGCACAAAAATAAAGGTGAGCGAAGTGAATTCAAGAATTATCGCGGCATAAGATGTTTTGAGTGTTGTAGGGAAGGCATATGGAAGAATTATTATAGAGAAGGGAAGGTATATGGAAGATTTATTATACAGAAAGTAAGAGAGATATCAGAAGCCCTAGTGAGTGATGAACAGGGTGGCTTTAGGAGTGGTAGAGGATGTGTGCATCAGATATTTGCAGTGAGACAGATAGTGGAGAAGGCTTGTGAGAAGGACTATACGGAATTTATGGCATTTATGGATCTGGAAAAAAAACATAGGACAAAATAGACAGAGGAGGATTGTGGCAGGTTTTGCACATGTGCTGCGTAGATAGTAGGCTGCTCGGTGCCGTCAAGAGTTTTTATGATGGTTGTGAAGCATGTGTAAGGGTTAATGGGCATCTAAGTGAATGGTTCATGAACAGTGTGGGCGTGCGTCAAGGTTGTGTGATGTCCCTGTGCTCAATATATATATATGGATGGGGTGATGAGAGAAGTAAAAACACGGGTAATGGAGAGAGCGACGGTGTTGGTAATGAATGGTGATGGATGGAATATCTCAAATTTGTTGTATGCTGATGATGCAGTGCTGCTTGCATATATTGGACAAGAACCTGGTGGACTAGTGCAGAGTTCTGTAGATGTCTGTGAGCGTTGCGCCTTGAGAGCAAATGTAGAAAGGAGTAAAGTGATGGTAATCGAGAGAGAAGGTGACTCCCAGTGTGATGTCGCAGTGAATGGAGAGAGACTGGAATTGTTGAGAGAGTTCAAATACCTGGGTACAGTGACAGAAAAGAGAGGAAAATGTGCGAAAAAAGTGGAAAGTAGCGTGACTCAAGGAAGGAAAGTAGCTGATGCTGTGAAGGCCTTGATAAGAAACAGAGGCTTGAGTGTTGCAGCTGCACGAGGCGTACAGGAAGGAGTGTTAGTGCCAACTTTAACATATGGATGTGAGACTGTGGTGTGGCATGAAAATGAAAAGTCAAGAGTAAGAGCAGTGGAGAGGGACTGCTGAGGAATGTATGTGGAGTACAGAGAGTGGACAGGATACGAAATAATGTGATTCGTGAAAGATGTGGAATGAGCAAGTCTGTGAACACCATAATCGAAGAGAGTGTATTGAAATGGTATGATCGTATGGAGAGATTGGATAACAATATAGTGGTGAAAAAGGTATATCTGAGAGAACCTGAGGGAGGGAGAAGGCGAGGTAGGCTAAGGAGAAGGTGTAGGGATTTGGTGGATAAGTGTGTGAGGAAGAGAGGTATGGAAGTCGGTGAGGCTTGGGAACTGACAAGAGATCGAGCTGGCTGGGTGAATGTTGTGAGAAGAAGTGCATTATCAGGGATTTAGCACCCCTTTTTAACGTGGCAGCGTCCGGATTGACTCTATCGGATACGTTTATGTGAAGCTACAGAATGTGGTGAAAGTTTCTGGTGTATCAGATAGAGCCAGGATTCCGGGGGCTTGAATAATGAATGAATGGAAGCGTGGCCGATTGGATTGGGTAGCTTAGGTTGTCTGGACGTTGGTACTCCTAACGCTTCCCGAGGGTGGGAAGCGAGGTCCGGATGATGATGATGATGATGATGATGATGATGATGGTAATAATAATAATAATAATAGTAATAATAATAATAATAATAATAATAATAATAATAATAATAATAATAACAGCATCACAATCACAGCAGGGAATTGATCATAAGTTTGTCTGTATACCCTTCTTGGCAGACTTTAAGGGTTGAAACTGATTTGACTGAACATGCCGTAGCATCCTTTATTTAGTGATTTTTTCTGCCCATTACATGGCAGTATCTTCTTGAATGTTACTTGATGCAACAGTATCGCTGTAAAACGATATGAGTACAAAAGAATGTTCAGGTGTAATCTGCTAAATAAATAGCTAAGGGAAATGTGTAACGAGTCCTCCTTGGGTGAATGTCCTGTGATGGGTTACATAAATGTTACGTAGTGTACACCAGCGTCCTCTTAATTGCCTTATCAACGTCACTGTACCTGCTGTAATCTTGAACTGCCTGACACCCACCATACCGTTACATAATACAACTGGCGTCAGGAAAAAGGGTGCTTTTTCTTTTTCCTCCCTTTTTTCCCTTTGTGTGTGTGTGTATGCGTGCGCGTGTGTAACTTGATATGATTACTGGATATACTGGCTCTGAATGGGGAACCTGTACGGGATGGCGCTGTGCACCCTGGGTGGAGCAGCTGCGGTGTCCACCCGGGAGCCTAACCTCCCCATATTTCCCTGCTGCTCGCCGTGGGAGGGGCCCTAGTCCGACGCTAGTGAGGGACTGTCATCCACAAGGGGTCGCTGGATCCCTACACTGTGTTTGTACTGTACCATACCTGTAGGACGGCCCCACAGAGACAGCTGCTAACCTTTGGTCGACAGGTCTGCTTGGCGAGACAGGGCTTGGTTAAACAACAACATCAAGGAAAACATTAATAACAACAAGTGAGTACTTTTCGTAATACGTGGCATAGCAAAGTAGTTCACGTGTGTCCGGGGCTGTCAGTGGTACCACAGCTGTCTTATCTGTCTGTGTAGATTACCAAACACATAACCTTGCAACTCACTGATTACTCCTGTGCAGTACCTTCCATCCATTCCTCTAGCCTTCTACTCCTTCCTTCTCTCATATTACTTCACCATCCCGCTTGCATTCCTCTCCTCCTTCCCTCTCGCATTCCACTCCTTCCCTCTTGCAGTCCACTCCTTCTTTCCTCTCTCATTCTATTCCTTCTTCCCTCGCGCATTGTACTTCCCTCCCGCATTCGCATTCTACTCCTTCCCTGTACTCGTAGATCGATCGATCGATCGATCGATAAATAGATAGGTAGGTAATTATAGTGTCTTCAAAGGCATACAAATAATAGGTACAGCCTTTTACCGAGGATGGGATTGAGGGATGGAGTGGAGAGATACATGACGGAGGGAGTCTGTGAGCTGGAGGGGAAGGAACCAAATGGCGGAGGACAGGGCGACATGGAGGCGATTTGTTTGCGGCCAGGAGACAGGCATAGCTAGAAAGCATTCCATCCAAGAACAAAACAGCTATGTCAGCGCCCCTTTAAGAACACCTCAACGTTCTTAGCCAGTATGTAGCTTGTCAGTTTCACCACCCATCTCCCAGCAAATCTATGTGTAATGTTAGGTGTTTTAGGTTCGGCTTCCCGTCCCGTAAACGTAGCGTATAGCGGGGCTCTCTTTCTAGACCGGGGCTTAGACAAATAAGAGAGAGGCAGGACACAAAAACTCCAGGCAGCAACCTTACACGTGTATTACTTAGTTGGACAGGGGAACGAGTAGATGTTACAGACACAAGTACACTGGGCAATTACAAACTCTTATGTCTAGATATGGTTATCAGTATTACGCAGGATACTGCTTGGATCACAGTGAATAGCACTTGAGGCAGAGTGTTCTTAATTAGGGGAAGTCCGGGTTTTCTATACTCGTGGAGTTACCAGAGTTATTTCCTACTGGGGAGTGTTGCTTTGGCACTGGGGTCTGATTATGGTCTTAGTATCATGAGATATTTTCTGATGGTAGCGTATTTACCCCGTTAGACTCGACTCTCACTGGGTGGCCGTATTTGTGTTTATACTGTTGCTGTCACTCACTCCACCACTTTGGTATTATCACTGATTCCTATCAGAGGGGTAGCTCACTGCTCCGTCTTTATATCCCTTGGTCACATACACTGTTCACCGTAGCTGTTATTCACTCCACCACTTTGGTATTATTACTGACTTCCATTAGAGGGTTAGTTCACTATTCTGCCTTTACATCACTTTTTTTTTTTAATGCGAGGAAGAAGGAACCAAAGGACATGAGCCCGCAGTAACAGTTCCCTCCAAGAGAAAAACAAAATACAATAGAGAGCCAAATTCAAGATCCGATCATTTTGAGATGCCTGGACACACTGCGTTTGAAAGACTGGAGATCTTAGGCAGCATGAAATACAGACAGAGGGAGACAGTTCCAGAGCTGACCTGTTGCATAAATGAAAGACTGGGAGTAACGTTTAACTCTTGCATTAGAGAGTTGGACATAAAAAGGATGAGAGTTTGCTGCCAGACGGGTGCTACGCGCCCGTCGTAGAGGTGGAGGAATGCAAGCAGACAGTTCAGAGGAGCAGTGACCATTAAAGTAGCGATAGAAAAGAGATAAAGATGCAACAGTGCGGCGAAGAGACAGAGGTTGGAGGGAGTCAGTAAGAGGAGGAGAGTCAATGAGACGAAAAGCCTTTGACTCCACCATATTGAGAAGAGCTGTATGTGGGGAGCCTCCCCACACATGAGAGTTGTACTCCACACAGGGGCGGATAAAACCCCTGTATAGAGTCAATAATTGTGCAGGGGTAAAGAAAGAGCGGAGTCGGCTTAGCACACCCAGTCTCTTGGAAGCAGATTTTACAAGAGATGTAATATGATCTTTCCAAGATAAGTCCCGAGTAAATGAAACCCCAAGCATGTTCAAGGATGATGCAGGATTAAGCTGAATATTATTAAACATTAGTGGGTATACCTGTGGAAGATTTTGTCTGGTTGATAGGTGTAAGAACTGAGTCTTAGATGCATTAAAAACAACCATATTATTTTTACCCCAGTCAGAGATACGAGCCAAGTCAGACATTAGGTGTGCCATAGCTTCATCCCTTGTTTGTTGAAGTAACTGTTGAAATGGGTGT
The DNA here is from genome assembly GCF_032717465.1 of Coenobita brevimanus. Lineage (NCBI taxonomy): Eukaryota > Metazoa > Arthropoda > Malacostraca > Decapoda > Coenobitidae > Coenobita > Coenobita brevimanus. Next base: position 8,891,886 of record NC_136981.1, read on the forward strand.
TTTGGAACCGAATGGAAAGGTGAAGGGTGGAGTCATCAGCGTATGAGTGGATAGGGTTAGATGTACAGCTTAGAAGATCATTGATGCATAAAAGGAAGAGAGTTGGTGATAGGACAGAGCCCTGAGGAACACCACTGTTGATAGATCTAGGAGAAGAACGATGGCTGTCTACAACAGCGGCTACAGAACGACCAGAAAGGAAGCTAGCGATGAAGGCACAGATAGAAGGATAGAAACCATAGGAGGGCAGTTTGGAAATTCAAGATTTATGCCAGACTCGATTGAAAGCCTTTGAGATGTCAAGTGCAATGGCAAAGCTTTCGCCAAAGTCCCAAAAGGAGGATGACCAGGAGTCTGAAAGGTAGGTGAGAAGATCGCCAGTGGAGCGTCCCTGATGGAACCCGTACTGACGATCGGAAAGAAGGTTGTGGTAGGAAAGATGCCTTAAAATTTTTCTATTGAGAATTGACTCGAAAACTTTTGAAATACAGGACGTTAAAGCAATTGGACGATAGTTGGAGGGTTGGGTGTGGTCACCCTTCTTTGGGACTGACTGAATGAGAGCAAACTTCCAGCAAGAAGGAAAGGTACAAGTTGACAGACAAAGGTGAAAGAGTTTGCCTAGGCAGGGGTAAGCACAGAAGCACAGTTCTTGAGAACAACAGGAGGGACCCCATCATGCCCATATGCCTTGTTAGTACTGAGGCCACTGATGGCAGAAAATACATCAACTGAAGAAATTTTAATGTCAGCCATGAGGAAGTCAGAGGGGGGAATTGATGGAGGAACAGCACCGCAATCGTCTAAGGTGGAATTGGAGGAGAAAGTCTGTGTGAAGAGATCTGCTTTATCAGTAGAAGAAATAGCTACAGAACCATCAGAGTAGAAAAGAGGAGGGAAGGATGATGAGGTAAAGTTGTTAGAAAGATTTTTGGCAAGGTGCCAGAAGGAACGGGAAGAATTCGAGTTGGAGAGTTGAGAGCATTTAGTATGGATGAAATTATTTTTAGTAGAGTGAAGAACAGACTTAGCACGATTCCGGGCAGAAATGTAAAGATGATGTGATTCAGGGGTGGGTTGGCTCCGGTACCTTTTGTAGGCGCTCTCCTTGTTGCGGACAGCATTAGAACAAGCGTGATTAAACCAAGGCTTTCTTGTGTTAGTCAAAGGATATGAGAAAAGGAATGTATGCTTCCATGCCCAAGAGAATAACCTCCGTAATGCGCAAGGCACACTCAGATGGCTCCTGGCCATGGAAGCAATAATCATTCCAGGGAAAATCAAAGAAGTACTGCCTGAGGGCCTCCCAGTCCGCGGCTCCAAAATGCCACAGACGACTTGATCACAAACATTGCACTATTACTGTCACTCCTGTTGGGTCTGGGCGTCGTTGCGGTCAGGTGCAAGGGCGGAGGGGCATCACAGCTCCGCTACTGACGGGGCTGGACACCGCCTCTGTATCCAGAGGCCACGGGATCACGTGCAGGGGCGTCCGTTCTCGTCCAGGGCTGTGGGTGGCAAAGGGTCCCGGACTCTCAGGGCTGGGGACAGGAGTGTGGCCCTCAGGGCTGGGGCCGAACAATTGCCTGAATCTGTCGTTCAGGCTCCTGACGGAGGACGAAGATCTCCGACGTCGAGGTGTGGGGAGTTCCCGCCCGGGAGTCCTGGGGGCGATCTGGGGTTCCCGAGGGCTGCGGTCCCCAGGGCTTGGCGGTGCCGACAGGAAAGGGCTGTGACACCGGTCTGTATCGGGGTCCGTCAGGTGAGTCTCCTCCAGAGCCAGGTGTAGGGAGCAGAGGCTGGGGGAGACTAAGGGGCCTCTCCAATACTCCTCTAGGCCCAAGACTCCCTCTGTGTCAGGGGTTGGGGAATAGGCATCAGCTTCAGACGGAGGAGCGGCTACAGGCCATCTCCTGCTGTAGGCCCGGCTACTGGCTGTGGCTTCCTGGGGGCATGGCTACAGGCCATCGCCAAGGCCTGGCTACTGGGTGTGGCCTGGAGGAGTGGGCAGCTGCCAGCAGACCCAAGGGCACCTTCGGAGCGGCTACAGGCCATCTCCTGACAAAGGTGGGAGCGGCTACAGGCCATCTCCTTCAGGAGGGTTGAGCAGCTACAGGCCGTCTCAGGGGGAACACCTTCGGTGTGGCTACAGGCTGTCTCCTGACGAAGGCGGGAGCGGCTACAGGCCGTCTCCTTATTACCCTCAGAGCGGCTACAGGCCATCTCCTTCGGGAGGGGCAAACGGCTACAGGCTGTCTCATGGGAGGCACCTTCGGAGTGGCTACAGGCCGTCTCCTGACGAAGGCGGGAGCGGCTACAGGCTGTCTCCTGATGAAGGCGGGAGCGGCTACAGGCTGTCTCAGGAAGGACACCTTCAGAGCAGCTACAGCCCGTCTCTTGATGAAGACGGGAGCGGCTACAGGCCGTCTCCTTAGCGAGGGGCGAGTGGCTACAGGCCATCTCAAGGAAGACACCTTCAGAGCAGCTACAGGCCGTCTCTATATAACCCTCGGAGCGGCTACAGGCCGTCTCTGGGGTGCTGGCAGGAGCTGGATAGGCAGCTCCACCCCTTAGCTGGTTAGGGAAGGCTCGCCCGGAAGAAGTCTAGTATTCCTGCTATGGTAGCGGCGAGCGAGTTCCGGGTCATAGGGGCGCGCGGCTCGGGCTGACTTTTACCGTTGTCGCTCCGAGTCCCGGCGCGCTGTCGTTGCTCCTCTGTGGGCTCCTTGTGGGGGTGTCTGGGTGTTTTCGGGGACACTATACTGCATTTTAGTATGTGGTCGCCCTGTCTCTGTAGCCAAGCCACTTTTTACTGTAGTTTTACACACACACACACAAACACACACACACACACACACACACACACACACACACACACACACACAGTTGGTGTATGACACTCCAAGCATATTTATTTTAAAGATTCCAGCTCCATTAATACTAATATACCCATCGTATAATCCTATATGAGAGAGCCCTTGCATATATTCAGTAAATACCAGTATACCAGCCATGTAAGAGAAAGCCCTAGCATGTATTCAGTATGGACGGCATATCACTGAAATCGTGATGACGTGTAAGTGTGTAAGGTGTACGTAGGAGGACTGCAGGGCCTCAGGGAAAGTGCACTAAATTCGGACACAAAATAAATACAATAAAATGAAGCCGGACCTAGCTCCCCGGCTACGTGCGGTTATTTAACCTTACGTGTACAATAAAGGTGGGATTCTTGAACATATTTACGATTGATTTTCTTTAATAATTTGCTTTTGTTCGTGCTGGTAAAACAGGTAAGTTACAACGGGGATATAATGGTAAGCGTATTTGAGAATCTGATCCTAGGATTATAGTAAAAGCATAACCGAGGTGCATAACGGTGCGTCTCAAGCCAAGAAAAGCGCAGGATGGAGAGTGGAGCAGTCGACTTGCCACGGTTCAGAGATAATCGTCTGGCGGCGACTAGCTTTAAAGTTTAATGTGTTCACTCATCTTTCACGCCAGTAAATAATTCGATGATGCAAGTTTTAGCTGACATTGCCCAACGAAGCTTGTGAAGTAAATGAACTGTAACGTGCCGAAGCCATTAGTTTATAAATTCAATGTGGTGTACTCATAAAAGAACTGTTCATCACTATATTTCTATTTGTCGAAGGAGAAATGTGGAAAGACCCAAATCTTCCTTCTGTGTATGTAGTACGTGTAGTCCTCTCCCCCCCCTCCACACACACACACACACACACGACCTTGAACGATAGTAGACTACATTGATTTACATAATGCTTGGCATTATTATAATTTTTTGTCATTAAGTTTTTTATATCGTGTACTATTCATGTCTTACACATTACTGAAGTGTGATCAGTTTAATCAGAGGATTAGGAATGACATCATAGAATCCATTTCGAAGTTCGTAGTCAACACAGAATGTCTCGTCGTACCTGATAATTCGGTTCGCCATGTATTTTCTTAGCTTTTTTTTCTCAGTTGGTAAATGCATCTGCGCAGAAAGAAGCTGTGTTCTAGGGACTCTTTATTTGCAGTATTATGTATGGTAATGATAGTTTAATTTCCAAAAATATCTTTAAAATACCGAATTAGTAAAAGGCCGAGAGCTCCACAAGTGTGTAGAGGTAGTCCGTCAGCTGTGCAGTTGCTAGTTGGGTGTGAGGAGGTGAACATCGTTTTACGTAAGGCTCCTACTTTAAATACCACCCGGCTGATACTTGCCCTTCACTCAGGTACTTCATCTGTGTGTGTGTGTCAGTGTGACCGTTGAGACTGTAGTTCATATCATGGGGAATATAATAAGGTTTGTGGTGCTGGATAGGAAGTTCGCCTGATGCGGGAGTACACGAAACGTCTCCAGAATGTGATATGTTTTCATTTTTTCCACGTCATGTAGGCAGGTTGTATTTGTTGTGATGAAGCTCTCCGCCTAAAGGAAGGAGGATATAGGGTGGATGGTATATCAGCCACTGCAAAGAGCATCGTACTGTGCGTTATGTAATGGTAATTGGCAGAGTAGTTTCCATAAGGACATCTGCGGCACCGTTCCTGCACACAAACCTACCAGTTACCTTAGTCCTATCTCACTTTCACCTCACCACAGCCAGAACTCTTTAGTAACAGGATAATTCCACAACATCCATGGTGATGAATATACGCTTTAAGCAGCAGAAAGACCTTACCAATTCAGTTCATATTCCAGTTTGTTTTTTGTATTTTTCTGACCATTTTCAGGGTGGTAAATGACCTTTTCCTGCAGAATTTCTTTCCCCTCTTATAAGCACGTTCCTTAAGCTGTAGCCACAATTGTTTGTTTCTGGCATAATGGAAGTAACTTACTCAAGCGTACTTGAAAATGTACTGTACTGTATATTGCTTCCCATTTCCCAACTGGAGGTTAGGTTAAATTATCCAGTACAGTTAAAGTGGGCTAGGTTTAGTTAAGCTATTGGGTTTGGACAGTCGCTTTCACTTTTACACCGACTAATCAGACGAGTTTAAACAGTGGAACAGCTGAAACAATGAGGGAACAGATTTAACTAAAGCATTTTTTTTTGTTAGCACTCCAGAAATAATCAGAAAAATTTAGCAGACAATCAGGAAGAAAAAGAACTGATTTGGAAAGGTGCATCTACTGGTCAAAGTGTATCATATGTTTATCTTTGTGGTCAAAAGCGAAAAATGAAATCCGTATAGTTATATTTTACCATATACAATTGATGGATGATGACAAAGTATATATGTAAAGTACAGTAATCCCTCATTTATCTGGACATAATAGAGCCAAAGGCGTGTCCGGGTAGTGGCAACATCCAGATATTGAACACTATTCCCCTACCATACCCAGACCCTACCTATACCCAACCTATTTGTACAGTACCTGTGCATAATTTGGCCGTGTTTTCTAGTCATTCAGGCATATTTAGACATCAAAACACACAAAGAAATATCCAAAGTAATGCTAGACATCAAGAAAACCACCAAAACAAAAAAACACTACCTATACACTTGTATGTACAGTACCACTCCTTATTTTAGCATTGTTTTCTGGTGAATCTATCATATTTTGACATTAAAACATACATAGGATTATCCAAAATAATTTTCAACACCAAAAAAAACAGGAAAAAAAAAAAAAAAAAGCTGTATATACAGTGCCCCTCCTAATTTTGTCACCATTTTCAGGTCAGTCTGCCATATTTAGACATCAGACACATCTAGGAATATCCAAAATAATGCTAAACACCAAGAAAACCATGAAAAAAAAAAATCATCATCATCATCATTGCCAGACGCCATGTATCCCAGACGGGGTGGCCAATGGCTTAGAGTTAATTGTTTTACAGGGAGGGGCACTAATCCTCCACCAACCCCACTTGACACGTAGGGATGAAAAAAAAAAACTGAAAACCAAAAAACGCCTTACCGGGTACCTATACACTATGTACAATACCCCTCATAATTTTGGCACTGTTTTCAAATCAATCTGCCATTTTTAGACATCAAAACACACATAAGAATATGCAAAATAATGCCAAACACCAAGAAAACCATTAAAAAAAAAAAAACACTGAAAACACCCTACTTATACACTACTGTATGTATAGTGCCCTTCCTAATTTTGGCACTTTTCCAGTCATTCTGCCATATTGAGACATCAAAACACACATTGGATTATCCATATTAACGCAACATCACGAAAACAACATATAACCAACGAATAACAAAAAACCTGAACACGGTTTGTAAATCTGTTATTTGTGATGAGTGATTGCCCCTGGGACTCAAAAAAAATTCCACAGCCAAATATGCCACCGGAAATTGGTTATATTGGTATAAATGATATACCATCATCTTCGCTAGTGTTTATACTATAAGATAAACTAATAATAAACACACAAAACAGATAATTAAAAGTACAGAAATGCAGTGAGAATAAAGTGTTCGAGAGTAAAACTTACCTTTTTATAACTTCCCACCATCCTAGTTCAAAATTTTGTCAGCACCTTCCAGGAGTTAAGCATACAGTAAGACCTCACTATAATGGACTAATTGGGGCCCAAACTATTCTGAAAAATGCGAAATTCCGATAAAAGCGACACCCGGACTTTTTCTGATATATCAGACATTAGTCCGGATCGCATGAACAGTTTTTAAATTATTTTGACTACCATTGCGGTACTGTACTGTGTTAAAACTTCACTACAGTATAATGATACTGCACTGTACACTGATAAACATGTCTTTTATTTACCTTATTGTGGTGAACATAGCTGAAGTGGTCTGGCAGTTCGGACTGCTTCTGGGTTTATTGGACTTTTTCCAATACAGTATGTAGGAATTTAGTCCGGTAGCTCCTCGAGTCCGATAAAAACTAATTCCAGTCTATTGAAGTTCGTTATATCGAAGTTTTACTGTATTCTTAGGTGCAGAATTTCATGGGTTTTCTCTTGGTCACTTTGGAATTTTTATATGACCAAGGTCCAATAGTAGTCGAATAAATTGCAAAAAACTTTGAAAACTCATGAGTCAGTGTTATCACCACGGAGGAGGAGAGGGAATGAGGGGGGAGCCGGGAGGGTATGGAGGAGGGACAGGAGGGGAGGGGGGAAGAAGTGAGGCTTTGGGCAGGATTCTCCCCCTTCTGTCAATAGGTGGACGGGCTCTTTTGCAGTTCTCGTGGCTTGCGGTTTGTTAGATGCCAAGTGGCCATGTGGAAACACAACTCACCATGACCGGGAGACTTTCGACCTGCTGTAGAGAGGTGGACGACCACTGTCACTGAATATGTACTCGTGACTTGTGGTCTGTGTTCGATGATGGTGGCGGTTGGGAAAGACTTAGCCCGTTGGCTGCGCGACATTGAACATTCGATGGGGATGTGTACAGACGTTTTGACACCGCTTGTGGGTTACAGTCGTATTACTAAGGTGTGGCGGTTCATTGGGAGTGATTGGATGAGCGCGTGGCTTTGACCATTCAGTACAGGGGCGGACAGACATTTTAGCTTTGGTTGTGGGTTATGAACTAGCTACTTCCTGCTCATGGCTCGAGCCCAGCGGCCACAATACAGAGTGTTTGAAGATGTCGGCTGGCCGGCCTAAGTTCCCGGGGACTTTTACATCCTGGTACTAGCAAGTAAATTCAGATAATGGTTTAATAGAGCCAAGGTCCAGCATTTAGATTATGAACACATCCAGATAAAAGAGGGACTACTGTACTTTTATGCTTTGTAGGTATGTGATCTGTTTACCTTGTGTTGCTGGTCATGTGAGGTCTGTTCAGAAAGTATCCAACCGTAGACTCTAAAAAAATGAATAGCTAACCTCAAATTAGGCCCCTTCTGGCTTCACACACACAGCCCAGCATTCTTTCTACTCCCTGAAACATTTTTCAAAGTTGGTTTTCAGTATCTCCTGCATGTGCTGTGTCACATTGGTCATGATCTCTTCTCTCATCTCAAATTGGGACCCTTCAGCAGAGTTTTGAGCTTGGGGAATATCCAAAAGTCTTGCAGAGCCATGTCTGGTGAGTAGGGAGCGTGTTGGCCCTGCGGGGTGTTGTGCCTAGCCATAAATTCCTGAATTGGTTGAAAAGAATGGGCAGAGGCATTGTCTTGGTGCAGCTTCCAACTTCCCCCTCTCTAAAGGTCTGGTGTCTTCCACTGAACTGCATCACGAAGACGACAGGTAAAGTCGAGTTAGTAATGATTATTTACAGTCTGACCCCTGGTGCATATTCGTGATGCACAGCACCACAGTAGTCGAAAAAACTGTCAACGTGCAAGTGCATTTCGCTATGTTGTGGACCTGTCATGCATTTTTGGCCGAGGTGACCCTGCATGCTTCGACTGGGACGACCGTGCTTTGGTTTCTGGGTCATGCCTATACACCCAAGCCTCATCTTCAGTGGTAACAGTCTTTAGAAAGTCTGGATCATAATTTGCACACTCCAGCATGTCTTGAGCAACGTTCATCCAAGAGAAGAGATCTTGACAAATGCAACAAAGCACCTGCAGGAGATGCCAAAAATCGACTATGAAAAATGTTTCAGGCAGTGGAAAGAATGCTGGGCTACATGTGTCAAGTCAGTGTCCTAGCTCAACAGGTCAGCTATTTAGTTTGTTATAGCTTAAGGTCAGATACTTTCTGAACAGATCTCATATAGCTGTGTCTGTGTGTCCAAGAGTCTGTGCAGTTACTGTAAACCCTCGATATATGGAACCCTTTAACGAATTTCATTTTTAATGACGACTTTGAGCTGGCTGAACGTCATGTTCGTGTAACGAATTTTTGTTTGGTAAAAGAATGGACATATAGGAAACCCCGTACAGCGTGGCATCCCTACACACACACACACACACACACACACACACACACACACACACACACACACACACACACACACATCCTGCAGAATGCTGCATCAGTCTTTGAGTGACCAGCATCATGAGAGGAGCCATAAATAGAGCATTTATTGAGAAAAAGAGCCATTTAGACTTAGCTGTATGTTACTGTGTATGACAGTACAGCTGACCAACGCTCTATATTTAGGGATCTCTGTTGAATAAAAGCCACGACACCTGAGAAGTTAGCAAACAACATGGTGTTCGGCTTTGACGAACTATCGGCTTAAATGTCAAGGGTCTGGTACCAATTAGTGTGTTATATTGAGGGTGTACTGTATTTGCCAACAGCAGAACTGGCAGGGTGCAAACATGTGCTGGCCAATGAAAGGGCATACTTCCAGCACCCACCTCAAATATTTGCCACAACTTTGGGTTTAAGTTCTAATCCTGAGGCATACCCGATACACATTGGAAGACAACTGTTCGATTGAATGGGCCTTCACAGTTAATTACAGTACTCTCAAACCTCAATTTAACCTGTTAACTGTGCATGATGGTTTTTTGGAGGTGTCCGTGGTGTGCAGACGTAGGGATAAAAATGAAATTTCCCAAAGGCCAAATTTTGTCTTAGGAATTGAGAGAACACATGCCAAAGTATATAGTAACGAAATATTAGCTCAATATTTACCTTGGTAAAGCCATGGATGAACATCGAAGTGTCTGATTCCCTATTGGAATGTATGGTTTTCGTTTTCTTTTTCGGTTTCGGTTTTGAAGGCTCAAACATGCTTGCATGGGTTGGCCTTGGTCACCATGGCACTATATTCAAAATTCACCTGCGCAGCCAGGGCTGTATTGAGCAATCGCACTCGGAACAGCCCAGGCTGTATAGAGCAGTTAACGGGTTAAGGGACCTCCATTTAAGGGATTTCGGATTTAAGGGACTCCTAACCAACGGACAAGACCATTAAAAAATGATACGTAATGTCTAGGTTATACACATTAATATGTTTCTTTTTACAGTACCCATAAAATAATTTTCATAATCATATAAATAAGATAAGTGAAACAGTCATTGCAGTTCATAATAAGATTGCCTTTATTTGTGGAAAAGCAATGAACATTTTCAAGTAAGGGACAAGTTGATTCCCCAATTAGGCCCTTAAATCAAGGTTTGAGTGTATATAGTATTGTGTTACTATGTGAATATTCCTTAATGAGTTGCTTGCTGAAACTGATTTTTACAGAGTGAGAGTTTTATCTATATCTATAAGTGACAGGGTCTGACACTAAGTGTAGATAAGAATAAAGTGATGCTTGTTGATAAATAACCTGATTTGAGAGTGATATAGTTGTGATTAGAGAAACTTTAAGCAGTTGGAGAATTTTGCGTACCCTAATACTGTACTGTATGCCGTAACTCAGTGCAGTGGTAGAAAACATAACAGATAATTTAATTGGGGGCTGGAAATAAAAGGGCATTGTGGTGTTGATGTGAATTTGAGTGAAAGTTTTAAGAGAAAGAGTGAGAGAGGGTTTGGCCTTGTGGAGGGCTGCGGAAGAACAAAAATCTAGCCCAAGTTAGAGTACCCTACAAAAGGTATAGCACTATACTTGGGTACGGTAATAGCTATTGTTGTATCCTTCACTCATATGCTGCACAGAATTGGATGTACTGTACTGCTCAATTCTCATGTCGGGGTCACTTACTGTTTTCTGCCACTCTGCAGAACTGTACAGTTGCTGTATGTACTGTATTTGAGTCTGTCACTCCATGTATAAATGGTGGTACATAAGTAGCGCTTTGTTAGATGCCCACCTGATAAGATGTTGTGAGTTGTGGGGATGGCCCAGTCTGCTGGTGTAGGTGTGGCAGTGGAAGTAGGAAATGGATAAATGGCAAGGGATAGGCTAGATGTTGATAACGCTGGCTGAACAACCCATGCATCACACAAGAAACTGCCTGGCAGAGTGGAAGAGGAGTGTTATCTTTGAGCCTCCCAGTAGTCTGTACTCTTAAAGTCAGTGGATCTGCTTAGCCCTTATAAAATACAGTGCAGCATTGTATGTGTACAGGCAGCTCCCTTTATATGAGTGGGATATGTTAATGGAGGACTACTCGGATAGCAGAAACTGGTAAAATGGATGGGGAGGGGGGAAGGATCACAAAACTTAGAGTGGAGTACATAACATATGGGAAATTAGGTTAACTGACCCTGCTCTCATCACTGAATTTGGGTCTTAGTTGCTCATTCTCATATCATCATTTTTCTGTGTTGCAGGTGCTTGTATAATGGGACCTGCCTGTATGTACAATAATGTATTTTGTTGATTATTTTTAAACAGTAGGCACCATTGCTAGCTTATATAACATTTTTCACTTATTATTGAGATGTTTGTTTTTAATTTCAAGTTATTAATCAACTAAAATTTGGCATTATGTGTTGCACCAGGATGGAAGGAACTGCAGAGGTGTTGGAGGAGATGGGCGGTGAGAGTGGAGTGTCTGAGCCTCTGGTGGGGATGCTGGATATGGTGCTGCTTGTATTGCTGGCCGGTGTTTCAATATATTATTTCTTCGTCAAGGATGGTGGTGGTGGCAAGAAGGAGGATTCACAGGCTCTCAAGAGCTTCACCATCTCGTAAGTTAATAGCAGAATTGTTTGAAGCGTCTGTACTGTTAGTGAATATTGGAGTGTGTTTCTGTTGCTTTGTTCATTATTGGCTCTCTGTTTTGAGTACTTGCTGGAGATAGAGATTTTGTGTGACTGAAGCCATAGTGTGTTTACAGTCACAAAACATTGGATTCTGCTTGCAGGTTCTGTGAAAATCATCACACATAATATATATTATAAAGAATTAGCTAACACATGTTTTATAGTCTTGAGAAATTGCCTTTAGGTTGCTAGATACTGTAATTGGTTGCACAAGTTAAGTAAAATAATAGATAGGTAATTGGTTACACAGGATTAGTAAAATAATACTGGTATAAATAATTGGATACACAAGATCAGTAAAATAATGGATAGATAATTAGTTACACAAGATTAGTAAAGTATTTGATAGATAATTGATTAAACAAGAATAGTAAGATAGGGAAATTCACTGGTGTCAGAGTATAGCAACCTGACTACCCAGTATGTGTGTTGCAAATAGCCTCATAATTTCACTAGTGTAGGAGGGACTGACAGATGATTACCTGGAACTTCCTTTGTTCTCTGAACTGTGATTTATGCCCATAGAGATTTATGTTCTTGTTGGCTTCTGAGGTTTTCCTGTACCATTTTGTTGGTAATTTACTGTATTTAGCCTATTTCACCTTTAGTGTTCCCTTATATTTTTCTTTTTAATATCTGCATTGGTTGTACAGAACAAATATTGTGGATGAGAGTACAGGTATTAGCACATCATAAACAAATATTTAATGGTTAGGAAGAGGTGCTACAGAGCCTTCGTAATTGAAGAAAAATGTGGGGTAGCACTGAACAGTAACTTATCGAAGTAAATCATCTTTACGGGCACTTGAAATTTTGGACTGAAAAACTGAATGAAGATATGTTTGTGTGAGCATGAAATGGAAGGATGGGATGTAGAAGTATGTGGGTGAGGGTGGTGTGAGTTGGAGAAAGGGCAACCTGGTGGCAGGGGACAGAATGCCATGGAGGCAGTTCATTTGTGGCCATGTCTTCCAGGATTAAGGCATCTGTTAGACAGATGGCTAGATTGAAGATTTGAAGGGAATACTGACACTTCCATCATGCACACAGTCATGTACTAATACACTTTGGTAGTCTTAGCCCCTGTAACTGCCAGCGTTTGACTAGATAAGCTTAGGGCCACAGTGACAATAGCAGCTTTCCAGTAATATATTATTATTAATTGCTTGGTCTTTTTATTTCAGTCCATAATTATTGTACATTTTTAAGGTATCTTGCAATAAAATACATATTCCTTGTGATATAGCAGTATTAATTTAGTGAATGACTTGTGCAGTGTACTAGCAAAATGTTCCCTTTCTTGTATGCAGCCCCACACAGCTTGCCTCACGTGGCAATGACGACAGTTTTATAGCCAAAATGAAGTCATCAGGGCGGAATGTGATCGTCTTCTATGGCTCACAGACTGGAACTGCAGAGGAATTTGCAGGGAGACTTGCCAAGGAGGCCTCACGTTATGGATTGAAGGTTTGTTTGTGTTTATATACTGAAGTGGCATACTGGTACGTTTACTTACCGTGGAGGAGATAACAGCAAGCATGCATGGGATTAATACATGTGAAGGTTGTACTGTCAGTGGATGTAGCTTAAGTTTATCATTTGGGAGGACAATGGTACATTTTTGAATAATTTATCCTTGTTAACCTGGTGTTGCATCCCGCCACCTGGCAGTAATTAGGCTGGTTTTACAACTGCTGGTCTCTGGTTCCTTCTACCTTGCAATAAAAAAAAAAAAAATATATACTGGTGCAGCCAGCTTATTGAAAATTATTAAACAAATACTTATAATGTATGCTATAGTGTAGTTGTTGTGGTATCATTTGAATTATGGAAGAGTCAGGATTCATTACTTATTGAAAAGGATCCTTATATCTCTTTGAATGAAATCAGGACAAATATTTGATTCAGTAAGATTATTACTCTATAAAAGAAGTTGCAAGCATAGTAGTTAACGGTAGAGTAGACTTGGTCTTTGTTAGTGCTTTCTTCCCTCAGTGTTGCTGAATGATCTAAAAAGCATCCGTTTTTAGAAATATGAGGCTTAAGTTACAGTGGTGTTTTCTTTTTACCCAAAGTCTTGAGAACCCTGTGGTTCCAAAGTAATGTTATAGCTCTAGAAATAGTTAACCTTGGAAGTGTTTTGATACAGATATGAGGAGAAGTGCAGCTTATGTCATAGGCAGTTATTTTTTCTTTGATTGTAGGTCATAGAGACCCAGAACCTTTCCTCCCAACATGAGATTGTTGCAACCCACTCATCTTGTTTGTAGCTTCCTTTGTGGTAGCTTAGATCTCAGAAACCCCACAGTGATTCAGAATGGCCATGGTTAGATTTGATTCATAACCTGGATGCAGCTCCTGTCCTGTTTACAGCAAAACCTGTCATGTTCTTGGGAAATTTATCGTTATGATTATCATCATCATCATCTTCATCATCCAGACCTCCTTTCCCACCCAACGGGAAGGTGAGGAATGGCAGCATCCAGACAGCCCAGGTTCACAGTCCAATGGGCTACACATCCATTCACTCATCATTGAAGCCCCTGGAATCCTGGGTCTATCTGATATCCCCGAAACTTTCACCACATTCTGTAACTTCACATAAACGTATCCGATAGAGTCAGTCTGGATGCTGTCACGATAAAAAGGGGTGCCAAATCTCTGATCATGCACTTCTTCTCACAACATTCATCCAACCAGCTCGATCTCTTGTTAGTTCCCTAGCCTCACTGACTTCCATACCTCTTTTCCTCACACACTCATCCACCAGATCCCTCCACCGTCTCCTTGGCCCACCTCGCTTCCTCCCTCCTTCAGATTCGGTCAGATGTACCTTTTTCATCACTCTGTTGTTATCCATTCTCCCCACGTGACCATACCATCTCAGTACACTCTCTTTGATTTTGGTGTCCACATCTTTCGCGAATCACATTATTTCGTATCCTATCCACTCTCTGTACTCCACATACATTCCGCAGCAGTCCCATCTCCACTGCTCTCACTCTTGACTTTTCATTTTCATGCCACACCATATTCTTACATCCATATGCTATTCTTACATCCATATGTTAAAGTTGGCTCAAACACTCCTTCATGTAAGCCTCTAGCAGCTTCAACACTCAAGCCTTTGTTTCATATCAAGGCCTTTGTTGTACCAGCTACTTTCCTTCCTTGTGTCACTCTACTTTCCACTTCTTTTGCACATTTTTCCTCTTTTTTCTATCACTGTACCCAGGTATTTGAAGTCTCTTACCAATTCCAATCTCTCTCCATTTATTGTAACATCACACTGGGAGTCATCCTCTCTCTCAGTCACCATCACTTTATTCTTTTCAACATTTACTCATGAGGCAGAACACTCATAGATGCCAGCAAATCTCTGCACCAGTCTACCAAGTTCTTGTCCAGTATTTGGAAGTAGTACTGCATCATCAGCATACAACAAATTTTAGATATTCCATCCATCACCATTCATTACCAATGCCATCCCTTTTTCCATTACTTTTGTTTTTGCTTCTCTCATCACCTCATTCATGTATACATTGAACAACCATGGGGACATCACACAACCTTGTTGTTGTTTAGAATAATTAATAACCCTACAGTTACAAATGATCTACTTCCCCCATACAAGTAAAACAGAATGTTGCCTCATGTATTATTTAACAGATGCTGTTGTGGCAATTGCTTAGATAAAGTTGCATCCATTGTGCCACCTCTCCACACCTTCCCCTATGCCACATGGGCATCTGGTAGCACCCATTACCTGTCATACATCCATATTGTAGAATTTCTGCCTGTCAAATTTCTTCTGTTTCCATAAATGCTTCTCTTTGGAACTTGCTTTCCCAGATTAGTTTCTCCCCAAACTTCAACCTACAGCAGTTTAAGTCTAACATTTACAGAATTTTTATGAGTGGAGGATACCTGTAATCTGGTAACTGATTTTTTAATAATGGAGGACACCTGTAATCTGGTGACAGATTTTTTTTTTATTAATGGAGGACACCTGTAATCTGGTGTGTGAAAGCTTTTTTTATTCCATCCATTCATCTTCCAATCCTGTGTCGCCCCATGAGGAGTGTAGGAACCCAGGGCTAGGCAAGTTGGTCCTGGCATTTAAGATGAGAGTTGCCAGCCTTACTCATTCCTGATTGGCATTACGTGAGCAAGAAACCCCAACCACCCCTTGGATATAAACCTACACATGCTCAATCCAATTGGAGCACTGTCATTTCCCACTAACCACCAGGTCCCATAATTTGGTTATATGGTGACCACCCAGCATGGTAAATGGTTTCCTGGTGTACAGGAAACCATTTGGCTTGTCACTCAGTGTAGAGTTATCCATAGGCAGAAGGAAGAGGAAAGAATTTATGTAATTTATTTAGATGTGTAGGTAGAGAGGTAGAATGAATACACCTCTAGGTAGGAGGAATAGACTTCTCTCCAGGACTTGGATAGTGTTGTGGTTCCTTCATTGGTCTGTCATTTCTTGTGGAAAATTCAAGTGCAAAATGTTTCCTCTTACCTTCACCATTTCTTAACAAATGAATATTTGGTGCAAGAAAAATCAGTTTTTGCAGGAAGTCCTCTTTACTTTCTAGTATTCCTGTATTTGATATATATCAACTAATAGCATTGCATCATCTTATTATCATTTGCCTTTCTGTCAACAGGGCATGGTAGCAGACCCTGAGGAGTGTGACATGACTGAACTAAGCAGGTTACCTGAGGTGGAGAACCATCTTGCTATCTTCTGTCTGGCCACTTATGGAGAGGGAGACCCCACTGACAATGCTCAGGAGTTTTATGAATTTTTGCAAGCTGGGGATGAGCAGCTGGAAGGAGTTCAGTACACAGTGAGTAGTAAGGCATGATGACGATGATGAGAATAATCCATCCATCCATTCATCATCCAATCCTGTGTTGCCCCGTGAGGAACGTAGGAACCTGGGGCTAGGCAAGTTGGCCCAGACATTTAAGACGAGAGTGACCGGCCTCACTCATCCCTGAGTGGTATGACGTGAACATGAAAACCCCAATCACCCCTTGGGTATACACCTACACAGGCTCAGTCTGATTGGAGCACCTTAATTACCCACTAACCACCAGGTGCCCTAGTTTGGTTATATGGTTACCACTCAGCATAGTAAATGGTTTCCTGATGTACAGGAAACCATTTCACTTGTCACTTAGTGTAGAGTTACCCCTAGGCAGAAGGACGAGGAAAGAATGATAATTCTATTAATAAAAATAATAAAATAATAAGAATAGTGGTGATGGATGGACTATCTCAAATTTGATGTATGCTAATGATGCAGTGCTACTTGCAGATACTAGACAAGAGCTTGATAGACTGGTGCAGAATTTTGTAGATGTCTGTGAGATTCATGCTTTTAGAGTAAATGTAGAAATGGTTATTGAGAGAGAAGACTCCCAGTGTGATGTTACAGTGAGTGGAGAGAGACTGGAATTGGTGAGAGAGTTCAAATACCTGGGACAGTGATAGGAAAGAGAGGAAAATGTGGAAAAAGAAGTGGAAAGTACAGTGGCACAAGGAAGGAAAGTCGCTGGTGCTATTAAGGCCATGATAAACAGGCTTGAGTGTTGCAGCTACGCACAGCATAGGCATGAAGGAGTGTTAGTGGCAACTTTAACAATTGGGTGTGAGACTATGGTGTGGCATGAAATTATAAAGTCAGGAGTAAGGGCAGTGGAGATGGGACTGCTGAGGAATGTATGTGGAGTACAGAGAGTGGATAGGAATAATGTGGTTTGTGAAAAGTGTCGAGTGAGGAAGTCTGTGGACACCATAATCAAAGAGAATGTACTGAGATGGTATGGTCATGTGGAGAGATTGGATGACAACAGAGTGGTGAAAAGGTATATCTGAGTGAATTTGAAGGAGGGAGGAGGTGAGGTAGGCCAAGAAGAAGGTGGAGGGATAGGCTATGGTGGAAGAGTGTGTGAGGAAGAGAGATTTGGAAGTCGGTGAGGCTAAGGGACTGACGAGATCAATTTGGCTGGATGAATTTTGTGCGGAGAAGCGAATAACCGGGGAGTTGGCATCCCTTTTTAACTCCTTAAGACTGCAGTTGTTTCAGGCAGGGTACCTCCCATAAGGAAGGGGAAAAAAAGCAATCATTTGTTTCCGATTTCTCTTTTTACTGTCCCAACTTCTCGTTACACATTTATCACACCATTACCATTATCACATCATCATTACACTTCATCACACTTATCGTTACAGTTTCGTCAACAACCAAATTCTCCTGTGGAAACTCACCATTTTATTGGAATACACACCAGCCATGAAAACAGGTGTGTTTGTATGTGTGGGGAGATGAAACAGGTGCGGGGAGTAGCCTTACAAGGCCTCATAGTCTTTCAAAAACTAACACAGACGGATACTACTCAGAAGTGCCAATCTGGGCGGGTAGGGAGAATGAAAAAAAAAAAAATAAAAAATAAGATCCGTCATATGTAGTACAACATACAGCATTCTCCAACTACGTACATACAGAAACTGGTAAGTACAAAATGAGAAATGAACAGAGTGAGGTGTACAAATTTAGGAAGAAGTAGAAATAATATGAAACAGGTACATACATCAGGCCTGACACTTGGGGTCCTGTTGGGGGTCGGAAGGATAGTGAGGGACAAGGAGGGAGAGATGGGGTGGGGTTTGGGGGGGGGACGAGGCTGGCAGGGAGGGAGGAGGGCAAGAGAGGGTGGAAAGGGACGCAGGTTGTTGTGGGAGAAGAGATGCAGTTGCGTGGAGGGGTGGGAGAGTGATGGGGTCAAGGAGGGCATGAGGGAGTGGAGTAGAGGGTGGCATGGAGGCGGCCGAGAGGGGGGTGTCCCCCCACCGCCCGGGTTGGTCCGATCCCTCCTCACGCCACATCAGGGGCAAGTTCTCATTGGCCTGAAGCCATGTACGTCATAATCGGGGTGGAGCAAGCGCTCCGCAGTTTTTTACAGGCCGCCTCAATTGATGCGATTAGGCATTTTGGCATAAAACTCAAATCGCATCAGTTGATGCGATTAGGACTTAAGGGGTTAATGTGACAGCGTTCAGATTGACTCTTGTCAGGTAGGTGTATGTGCGAAGCTACAGAACATCATGAAATTTTTTTGACTTAGGCCTATCTGATGGAGCCAGGATTTCTTGGGCTTGAATAATGAGTGAATGGAAGCATGGCCCATTGAGGTGGGCATATTTTGGCTGTCTGGATGTTGCTACTCTTCACCCTGTCCTAGGGTGGGAAATTGGAAATTAAGTCCGGATGATGATGTGGATGTTGAATCCGGTCTTTTGTTTCTTAAAAATGCCAGTTCTTGCAAAGGAATTCACAAGCACTTGACATTCATTTACTCTTTCACAATTACAAGAATTGTAATGTCACTTATAGTACAGACCTCATCAGCAAAAATAAAAGTGACATCAGTTAAATCGTATAATTGTCTGTCACAACGTCTCTTCCCAAATCACAGTTCAGTTAATTAAAAACAAACCGACTATAGTTGGATGTCATCATGCAAGAATCATGTTATTTGGTTGTACTTTAGGCCATCACAGTTAACCTTAGCAGTGTAACCACATCTTTGTAGGGCTTTTGCTAACTGCCGATGGTTGCGAGCCATTTGGGTCATGAGGTTTCATATTTACGCGCCAAATAAATTTATAGTAGCCAAACTGACTACGTGCCGAAATAATTTACAAGCAATATATTCATTTATTTTCACATTGTGATATTAGAATAATATAATGTTTTAAACATTCAGTGGCGACAAGGAAAGACTTAATAGTCGATCACAACGTGCTGTTTTGTTCATTTAAGTGAGATTTACTCATTTTGTAGTTTACTGGGTTTTGAAGTGGATGTATTTTCTCCTCGCCAAAAGGCGACTTGCATGTATAATTTGTTTGCCGAAGGGAAAAAATACTTGAATTTGCGAGCTGTGGCTCGCCAAACAAGAGCCCTGCTTTGTAATTCGCTGTGGCGGTCACTAGAGGATTCACTGTGTTCATCTTAGGAGAGACTTCAAAATAGAGAGCCCAGTTACTGCCTTCATTAATTCCTTCAGTTCTAGAGACCATTCCTGTGAATACAATTGATTGGAGGTAGCTTGAAGAGGCAAAGGCTGCAGGTTGAAGGGATAGTATTCAGTGATGGGAAGTCAAATTTCATGCTGAGTGTGATGAACTTGCGTATGGATCCCTGCTCCAGTAGAAAGGGGATGTATTTGTGTGTGGATCCCTGCTCTGACAGGAGGTGGTTATGTCCTTCTAATTGCCATTATCAGCACTAGGGAGACTGAAGGATCTTTGGAAAGTTTTGTTTTATTTAAAGTGGCATTTTGCTGTCATACACACTACTGTATGCTTTAAGAGTGGATTGTGTGTATACTTTTGAAGTTACGTTACTCATTGTAATTTAAAATACATCATAGGTAACTGTAATATTCTGATGCAGAAACCATTTTTTCTTTGCAGTCATGTAAGCAGTTCCCACAGTGTTTGCTCTTATTATTGTTATTATTAATGTTGTAGGTGTTTGGTCTCGGCAACAAGACATACGAGCACTACAATGCAATGGGCAAGTATGTTGACAAGCGCTTGGCTGAGCTGGGTGCGTCGAGGGTGTACGCTTTGGGCATGGGGGATGATGATGCCAACATGGAAGATGACTTCATCACTTGGAAAGATGCCATGTGGCCAAAGGTAACCCCCACTTTGTGTGTGTGTGTGTGTGTGTGTGTGTGTGTGTGTGTATCCAGTTTTGGGCATTTTTCTCCTTTTCTCATGCAGTGTCGGTGTTACAAAAAAGGTGTTTTTTATTACATGTAAGTTGTGTGGAAGATTAGTGAAATTCATCATCATCATCATCATTATAATCTTCCAGTCCTACATTGCCCCATGAGGAGTGTAGGAGCCCAAGGCTAGGCAAGTTGATCCTGACATTTAAGATGAGAGTGACCAGCCTCACTCATCCCTGAGTGGCATTACTAATGTATATTTGTGTTGCAGGTTTGTGAATTCTTTGGGGTGGAGGCCCTGGATCAGGATATAAACATGCGACAGTACAAGCTGACAGTACATGAAGAGTATGACCCCTCTCGCCTCTTCACTGGGGAGATTGCCAGGCTTAACTCACTCAAAGTAAGTATATTTTTGAAATGACAATACAGCATCCTCTAATGTTACGTGCAACAGAGGACATTACATAACTTGACATGTAGCAATATGTGGACTAATGTTCACAGTCCTTATTGGAAGGCTTTGTTGTTAGGTCATACAAGAAAATACGAGACCACTTTTCATCCATGATCTGTTGCTGTCGCTGAATGACCTATGTGCATTGTTTGTGAATATGTAATTTTTTCTGAGGTTGCTCCTGATGAGGCATTGCCATGCTTTTTAGCCAGCAAAATGCTCTGATGTGAGAGATAGTGATTGAGGAGGAGACAGAAGTGCTGCTTATGTCTTGTAAGTTGTAATTTTTTGTGGCATATATGAAGAGGCAGAGTTTGAAAGAAATAATAGACTGATATGCTGAGGTGTGGTGTGAATAAAACTTTTGGTGGCTGTGGAAGTACAGTATGGTAGAGGGATAGAGCTAAGGAACATGTAGGAAGGGCTGCATAGTGGGTAATGTGGTGTTTAGTACAAGAACATCATAAAGGAAGGAAGGAGATGGGATTACCCATAGAATAACAAGCCTTTTGTCAGTATCTTGTGCTGATGTTAGAAATACATGCATAATTATCTGATGTGTTGTGTAGTATAGTGATAGATTGTGGTGCCTACCGGTACCGTCCTCTCACTGACTCGCTCATTGTAGAGCTACTGGTTTCTTGTAGCTCAGGAAACCATGTACTATTCTGAGTGGTAATAGCTATCTGGTGGTCTAGTGGGTTAAGACACTCCAGCTGGGTATGGTCAATATGGATTTGCATCCAAGGAGTGGTTGGGATTTGTTTCTCCCATAATGATACTTTGGTACAAGTCACTAGTCACCTTTGTCATAAAATTCTAAGCCAAGTAGCTGTGCCCTGGGATTTTGTGTTCGTTATGTGGCAGTAAAGGCTTTGGTGGTAGGCAGGGGTTAACATGGGACTGATATCTCAATTTCAGATTGGTAGCCAGAGGCCTCCGTTTGACAGCAAAAACCCATTCATGGCTGAGATATCTGTCAATCGAGAACTGTTCAAGGGCGGCGATCGGAACTGCATGCATATAGAACTGAATATTGAGGGTTCCAGAATAAGGTACAGTAACGTGTAGTTTCATCATTGTCTGGCTTTAACTCTTCACTCTAATGGCATGTACTAGCTGATTATCTTGCTACCACTGGCAGTTTTATTCAGCTGTGGGGAGACTTTTGATTGCAGAAGATATGATGTTCCATAGCCCTTCTGATATACTATACCAGTAGCCATGTGTGTGTGTGTGTGTTTTGGGCAGCCGAAACTACACATTCAAATTGCACCAAAATTGGCACAGAAGTCGCAAAGAATTTGCAGATGTGAAAAAATTGGTTCCATCATGATTGGAAAACTTTTACTATATTTAATGAGCGATCACATTTTGACCTAAAAGCGCCGCTCCTGGCGCGTGGCATAGGATCTCCGTAGAATTTTTTGCCCACAGGTACAACTTAAGTATTTCGTACTTGAGTTTGGACAACTTGGGTTCCATTCCCGAAGCTGCAAATAACACGATCAGTTGGTTAGCTGCAAAAAATCCAAGTGACAACGTTACACTAGAACAGCACATAAACACGAGAGCCCTCCGCAGGAGCAAGTGCTAGGGGCTCGAAGGGCCCACGGGCACTTGTTACCTCTAGGGTTCTGTTCTGGGTTGATTAAAATAATTTGGTGGTAGGTGGGGGCGCTTACTATCCACTCACCCAATGTAGTGCTGCATATGGTGTCTGCCCTTTCCTCTCTTCCTTCCTTCCTTCCTCTGCTGTCTTTCTTTCCTTCATTCTTTCCTCTTCTTTCTGCCTGTGGGTAGCTTTACACTCCCTCTTCTGTCTTTCTTTCCTTTTCCTTCTGCCTATGGGTGAACCGACACTGAGTGACAAGCCAAATGATTTCCTGTACACCAGGAAACCATTTACTAGGCTGGGTGGTAACCATAAAACCAAATTATGGTGCTTGGTGGTTTAGTGGGTAATTATGGCTCTTCAGTCGGATTGAGCTGGTGCAGGTTTATATCCAAGAGGTGGTTGGGGTTTATTGCTCACGTAATGCCACTCGGGGATGAGCGAGGCTGGTCACTGTCATCTTAAATGTCAGGACTATTTTGCCTACCCCCCGGGCTCCTATGCTCCTCATGGGGCAACATAGGATTGGATGGTGAATGGTTGGAAGGTAATAAAGTAGCATGAATAGAGTGTAGCTAGTAATAGTAGTAGTTGTAGCCCAAGCTTCATCTGAAATTTGAATTCAGTGAACAGCAGGCTGAAGCTTGACATCCTCCTTTTATGGGATAGGGGAGTAGTTGAAGGATATTTGTGTACCCAGGCAGCTCCATCAGTCATTTCTATCATTGCCACCGCATGAAGGTGCCCGTCTCCAGCACCAAGAGTGCAGTGTAAAATAGAAATGTCATCAGATTGAAGGGAGTAAAACCTTGACTGCAGTGGGGGTTGTGTATTTTATTTCTGTTAATTCCAGATGTTTCCATTCAGATTGGGATAGACCTTTGGGACTAAAAGGGTTAAATACAATATGCATTAACACTTACACTACTAGGTGGCTCTCTAAATAATTTAGCACTAAGAGAGGGATGCTTTCCTGTGGTGGCACCGATATAACCAGGTCTCACAGCTGTCTGGCTGTACAAACATCCCTCAGCTACCTCATTATCCACCCAAAGGAAGATGGTGAACCGTTGATCAGCTTAAACCTGCAGTCCACTGGGTTTGTGCCTTAGCTGAAGCTGGGGCTACATCTGCTACTGTCACTACTACCACTACTACAGTCTTTTAGCACATGTATTTTTGGTGAAGGGATGAGGGAATGACTGTATATTGTAGTACAGTACTGTAGTATGCTTCTAATGCTGTAGCATAGGATTATATTGATATAATTTGCTAGGTCTGCGTATCTTATTTTAGACTGATAAAGTGGTCTTTCTGTATTGTTTAAGTCAAATGTCACAGTAATGGGAATACAAAGAGGCACCTTTTCCTGGGGGTGTCATTGGGGTTAATGAGGTTGGGAAAGGTGCCTGCTTTTCTTGCTGTAGAGTTTTTAGGTTATGGATAATTTTGGAGCTTTCAAATGTAAATACAGGTTTCATTATGTTTTTAACAGTGGTCATGCATTTTATTGATTAGTTAGTGGTAGGTGGGGGCACTCACCATCCACTCACTTGATATAGTACAGTAATCCCGGATTTTTTGCGGATTTTTTGTCTACGGTTTTGCCCTCTCGCGGATTTTCTTAGCATTAATAAGTTCAACTAAAATATCCTTGAATATACAGAAAAAAAAAAAATTGAAATTCCCGCAACTTCCAATTGTAGCGCGGTAAACTCACGCCACCCTCTGTCCCTTTCCCGTGGCCCCTCTGCCAGTGTTACCATATCTAGCATAATTTTATTCTTTTAGCATAATTTTGATAAAATTTTCGAGTCTGGAATATTTTTTTGCATATTAGAAGTTTTAGAATCATTCTAGTATAATTTAGAATGGAATGGAATATTTTTGGAATAATTTTATAAAAGCTACAAATCAGAGAGAGAGAGAGAGAGAGAGACGAATAAGGTAAGAAGATGTAAGGTTTGAATAGTTGGTTACTTTCAGTTTGGGCTTGGTTGGGTTGGATTAGGTTGGGTTGGATTAGGTTAGGTTAGGTTTTAGGTTAGGTTAGGTTTTAGGTTAGGTTTGGTTTGGTTCGGTTAGGTTTGGTTAGGATAAGTTTGAGCTTTGTACTTTACCCATGAAACCTAGGTTTTTCCGATGGATTTTGGTATGATTCATTCGATTTTCAGCTTTATTTCAGTCGGAAATGACCATTTTCTGTGTTTCCCCCCCTCCCTATAACCCCCGATTCCCCAAAGCTCCCCCATTGTTGCAGGGGGATGGGGGGGGGCATATCTCAAAATCTGGTTATTTCCGACGGAAATGATGCTCAAAATCGAATGAATCACATCAAAATCCATCAGAAAAACGTAAGTTTCGTGGGAAAAAGCAGTATGGGCAGAAAACCGATATTTACCCTCTTACTGTATGTAGGTTCATTTTAATATTTTCATAGTAAACAGTACATAATTAATATGTAGCATGAATATGTATAGAATTTTATTATTTAGCTTCAAGTTAACATAATTCATTTTTTACTTGGAACAAATTTGCTCAATCTAGCATAATTTTTTCACTGCCCTAGCATAATTTCGTTGTTTGGATATGGCAACACTGCTCTCTGCCCCACATTCTTCAGTCAACGCCTGACTGCCTCACGTGTTTGGTGTTCTTGTAACTGCACTATGATACGAGCCTCTTGCCTCCCACTTGCTTTCCACATGGCCCCAGGACGTAAGCCAGCCTCACCAAAGGCTAATAATACAATTAGTAAACACTCCAAAGTGACAAAACGATCAAGAAAAGTTATGACAGCAGAGAAAATTGTGTTACTGGACAAGCTAAGAAGCGACCGTGCGAGTGTTTGCTATCACCAGTTAATGCATCTTTTCATTTTGTACTGTTTTGTGAATAAATGTGTAGATAATTGTGTATTACAGTACGGTGTTTACGTTTTTCCTTCATAATGGAGTATGTGCTTTCAATCTTGTAAGAAGGTATTTCGGGATGAGTATGGAGGTTTCGGGACAATTCGCAGTCACAACAAACACAAGATAATTCGCCTTCATTAATGAAGATAGCTATGGGTGACGCTAGAATATAATTCAAAGGCGACTACAGCGAGGAAGAAACAAGTTAATTATTGACTAAAGGTGCAACTAATAAATAATATCCAGAACCTACGCTACTGAACATAGACTTTGCTGGATCCCGGATCCCCCTGAAATATAGTTATTAAAGTATTGATTAATTAATAATAAGTATATTTATAAAAGTATTGATTAGTATATTTATAAAATGGCGGGGAATCGTCCAGGGTGCGAATTGTTCTGAAGGGGAATCGTCCATGTTTTGACGGGGAATTGTCTGACGGCGAATTGTCTCGCAATCAGTATGGACATGGACTGTGTGATGGGCAGCATGGTGGACACAAGTGCAAGATTCAATTGTTAATAGAGTATTCGCGGATTTAAATTTTCGCGGGGTTACAAGAACGTAACTACCGCGAAACATGCGGGATTACTGTACTTCTCTCGGGTGACTGCCCTGTCCTCACTTGCTTCCTTCTTTCCTTCCATCCTCTTCTGTCTTTCTTTCCTTCATTCTTTCCCCTTTTTTATGCCTACAGGTGACTCCACACTCCCCCTTCTGTCTTTTTTCCCTTCATTCTTTCTTCTTCCTTCGCCTGTGGGTGACTCTACACTGAGTGATGAGCCAGATGGTTTCCTGTACACCAGGAAACCATGTACAGTGCTGGGTGGTAGCCATATAACCAAATTATGGCACCTGGTGGTGTAGTGGGGAATTAAGGTGCTCCAATTGGATTGAGCCTGTGCAGGTTTATATCCAAGGGATGGTTGGGGTTTATTGCTCACATAATGCCACTCAGGGATGAGTGAGGCTGGTCACTGTAATGGAAAATGTCAGGACCAACCTGCCTAGCCCTGGACTCATACACTCCTCATGGGGCAGCACAGGGTAAGATGGTGATGATGATGGTGCCATATTAAGGCTTAGTTGTTAATGTTTACATGTATTGATGTTGAATAATTTGCTATATAGCACTTCACCTGATGAGTAGTAATGTCTTTTGCATATTTATTAGTCTTGTATGGTTATTTTGTGGTAGGTGGGGGCGCTCACCATCCACTCACCCGATGTATTGCTGCTCTTGGGTGTCTGCCCTTTCCTCTCCTCCATTCTTCTTTCCTTCCATGATCTTCTGTCTTTCTTTCCTTCATTCTTTCCTCATGCTTCTGCCTACGGGTGACTTTATACTCCCTCCTCTGTCTTCCTTTCCTTCATTCTTCCCTCTTCCTTCTGCCTGTGGGTAACTCTGCTATGAGGGACAAGCCAAATGGTTTCCTGTATACCAGGAAACCATTTACTACGCTGGGTGGTAACCATATAACCAAATTTTGGCGCCTGGTGGTTTAGTGAGTAATTACGGCACTCCAATCAGATTAAGCTGGTGAAGGTTTATATCCAGGAGGTGGTTGGGGTATATTGCTCTTGTAATGCCACTGAGGGATGAGTGAGGCTGGTCACTCTCATCTGAAATGTCAGGACCAACTTGCCTAGCCCCGGGCTCCTACGCCTCTCGTGGGGCCGATGTAGGATTGGATGATGATGATGATGTATGGTTATTTGGCAGCAATGACTCAGTGTTATGTTGCTGTGGTTGTAAGCTGTATTGAGTGAACCATTATACTTATTCTTCCTTTATTTTCACCAAGATATGATTCTGGTGATCACGTCGCCATTTATCCAACCAACGACCCTGAGCTTGTGGCCCGTCTGATCCAGTTGGTCGGGGAGGAACCTGGGCGTGTCATCACCCTCACTAATGTCGACGAGGACAGCAGCAAGCGCCACCCGTTCCCCTGTCCCTGCACCTATGCCACCGCTCTTGCTCATTATGTGGATATTGCTGCAGTACCTCGCACGCATGTACTGAAGGAACTGGCCGAATACACCAGTGATAACAAGGTAGGTGCATGCTACATCTCTTGATATTTTCATATATACTGAAGGATTTGGCTGAGTATAGACAGTGGTGGTTTCATCACTTGATTGTTTTATATATATTGAAGGAATTCGCTAAATACATCACTGCTAACAAGTATGCTACAAAACTTTATAGATTTGTCTGTAGCTGAAGCACCTCAGAAACAACTGACGTATAGCAAGTCGTTGGTTTACAGCCCTTTTTAGTGTAGCTTGTACTGTACTTGCCTCCTCCTCCTCCTCCTCCTCCTCCTTCTCTTCCTCTTCTTCTTCAAACCCTGTCACATGTAAGCAGATTTGTACACCTAATGCATATTGTGCCTTTCTTACTCATTGATTGGAGGCATTAGCTGTACTTTTTTTTGTTTTTAATAATAAACAAAGATGAGGTACTAGTAGGTAAATTTATTGTGTGCTGGTAGGAAAAAGAGCAGCTGGTATTAATGAGTGGCACCAGTGAAGCAGGAAAGCAGGCATACCAACGTTGGGTGGTGCAGGACTGCCGCAATATTGTACACATCCTGGAAGACCTTCCTTCTTGTCACCCTCCACTTGATCACCTATGTGAGCTTCTGCCACGCCTCCAGGCGCGATACTACTCCATCTCTTCGTCATCAAAGGTGTGTGTGTGGCTACAGTTTTCATTCTCACATATGTGTTTTTAATTGGTACCATGACCTTTGACTGTAGGTGACCTTGAAAGGTCAAACACAAGGTTACAGATATTCAGGGGACTATAACTTGACACTGGTTGAAGATAGAGATATTTGCTATTATCAAGATATAGAGTTCATTTGGCACCATGACCTTTGACCTTGAATGAGCTTGAAAGGTCAAACACAAGATCACTGATTTTAAGAGGGTGTAACGTGAAAACATTTGCGACATTACCTTAGACATTAATTGTGTACTGACAGTAAATGGCAGTACCGATTCAGTATTTAACAGCAAATAAATAATTGCTGTCGGGTGAGGTTTGTTTTGCCTGGTACCACTTGTTGTAAACTTGTTTTTATTTTTGTTGTTGGCCCAGGCTTGTAATTACTTTTTGTCTACCAGGTTCACCCCAATACGATTCATGTGACAGCCAACGTCCTGCGCTACACCACCCCCACTGGCCGCATTAACAAAGGCGTCTGTACAACCTTCCTACACCATCTCAAGCCAGATAATGGCACTAAGCACTATGTTCCCATCTTTGTGCGAAAATCACAGTTCAGGTCAGTTGCAGTGAGTAAAATTATAAACTGTAAATACTTGTTTCATGTACACCAGGAAACTATATACTGCAGTCGGCACAATGGAAGTCTGGACCCTCTAATTCGCACCATATATTTGGTAGGGTCCAAGAAATATTGTAGGAAAATTCCTGTAGTCGGTGGAATTTTTTCTGGTGGCTTCTATCAACTTTACAAGCTTACCACTACATGCTGTGAGTTTATGAGCTCAGTGCCTGCCTGACTTTGGATGGGAAAGCACGTCAGATTTTCTTGTCCTGCCTGGCCCTTGTTAATTTCAAAGCTCTCGTTTTCACACCCTCCTTTGCCATAGTGAATCATTGGAGATGGGTCCCAAGTCACTAACTGATGTAGAAAAAGCCCTAATTTTAACTATGAGAGAGGAAAATGTAAAAATTAAGGAGAGGCTTCAGTGCAGCAGTACGGCTGGGGATCTTGAAGTCTTTCTGAAGTCGATTCTGTATGGTACTTTCAGACACATCTTTCAGCAATTCTGGGTACATATCTTTCAGTTGTCTAGCAGTCAAACGTCGGTCTTTTATCACAGCTTGCTTCAGTAACATGTCTGTAGTTGGTGATGTCTTCTTTTAGGTCCCAGCCTGTCTTTATGTTGGGGAATTGTGTTTTTTGGCAGGTGGCGGGCAGCAGCGAGGAGTGCCATAACGGTAGATTTTCCTCACCCAATTCGAATACAAATATTATTAATTTTTACATTTTCCTCTCTCATAGTTAAAATTCGGGCTTTTTCTACATCAGTTAGTGGCTTGGGACCCATCTCCAATGATTCATTAAGGCAAAGGAGGGTGTGAAAATGAGAGCTTTGAAATTAACAAAGACTAGGCAGGACAAGAAAATCTGACGTGCTTTCCCATCCAAAGTCAGGTAGGCACTGAGCTCATAAACTCACAGCATGTAGTGGTAAGCCTGTAAAGTTGATAGAAGCCACCAGAAAAAAATCCACCGACTACAGGAATTTTCCTACAATATTTCTTGGATCCTACCAAATATATGGTGTGAATTAGAGGGTCCAGACTTCCATTGCGCCGACTGTACGCTGAGTGGTAACTGTATGACCAGATTATGACCCCTTGTGGTTTAGTGGGTAATTGGGCACTCCAGTCGGATTGAGCTGATGTAGGTTTATATCCATGGGGTGATTGGGGTTTATTGCTCATGTAATGCAACTCAGGGATGGGTGGGACTGGTCACTCTCATCTTAAATGTCAGGACCAGCTTGCCTAGCTGTGGGGCAACACTAGATTAGATGATGAATGAATGAAATCCTTGTTAATATAAGGGAGGTGCTGCTGAGAGATGCTTTGATTTGATAGCACTGATTTGACCGGGTGGTGGAGCTGCCTAGTTATACAAACATCCCTCAGTCCCCTCCTGATTCCCCAGAGGAGGATGGTGGGCTGCAGAAGGGCTGCTTCAGTGTGCAGTCCATGGAATTCACTTTAGATGAACCTGGGATTATTACTACTACAAATGCTACTATTGTCAGGATTTGTTTTGGTGTATGACAGTGATTTCCATATACTGGTATTTTGTGTAGTATGTTGGGGAGCTAGTAAGGAGCTTCAAAGGCAGCAAACTTTTGAGACACAGGATGTTAAAACAATTGGGCGATAGTTATAGGGTTGGGAATGATCACCCTTCCTTGGGACATGCTGAGTGAGAGCAAACTTCCAGCAAAAAGGAAAGGTACAAGTTGACAGACAAAGGCAAAAGAGTTTACCTAGGCAGGGTGTAAGCACAGTTCTTAAGGACAACAGGAGGGACTCTATCAGGCCCATATGCCTTGTTAGTATTGAGGCCAGTGATGGCAGAAAATACATCAGTTGAAGAAATTTTATGTCAGCCATGAGGAAGTCAGAGGGGGGAAGTGATGTAGGAACAGCACTGGAATCATCTAAGGTGGAATTGGAGGAGAAAGTCTGAGTGAAGAGATCTGCTTTATCAGTAGAAGAAATAGCTACAGAGTCATCAGAGTAGAAAAGAGGAGGGAAGGATGATGAGTTAAAGTTGTTAGAAAGGTTTTGGCAAGGTGCCAGAAGGAGTGGGAAGAATTCGAGTTGGGGAGTCAAGAGCATTTAGTACAGATGAAATTATTTTTAGCAGAGCAAAGAACAGACTTAGGATGATTCCAGGCATAAACATAAAAAGGATGTGATTCAGGGGTGGGTTGGCTCCGGTGCCTTTTATAGGCCCTCTCCTTGTTGCGGACAGCATTAGAACAGGCATGATTAAACCAAGGCTTTTCTGCAGTAATTAAAGGATATGAGAAAGGAATGTATGCTTATGCTTCCTTGCCTGAGAGAATAACCTCCATAATATGCAAGGCACACTCAAATGGCTCCCGGCCATGGAGGCAATGCTCTCAAACCTTGATTTAAGGGACCTCCATTTAAGGGATTTTGGATTTAAGGGACTCCATATTCTACCTGACAAGCAGACAAGACTATCTATCTATCTATCTATTGCCAGACGCCTCAGTCCCGTTTGGGGTGGCCACAAACAAATCGCCTCCAAGTCGCCCTGTCCCCCGCCATTTCACTCCCCTGCTCCCAACTCACACCCCCCTCTCTCATATACCTCTCCACCCCATCCCTCCATCTCATCCTCGGCCTCCCCCTCCCTCTTTCCCCCTCCACCTCACTCACATACACTCTCTTCGTCAGTCTTTCACCCTCCATCCTCTCCACATGGCCAAACCACCTCAGTATGTTCCTCATAATGCTTCCTATCACATCCACATCAACACCACAACGCTCCTTTATATCCTCATTCGTCAGCCTGTCTCTCCATGTGACTCCACAGGCTCCTCTTAAATAACTCATTTCCACTGCTCTCACTCTTGACTTGTGTCCTTCCAACAACGTCCAAGCTTCACTTCCGTACGTTAGAGTTGGTATCACAATACTGTCATGTAGTAACTTTTTCACTTCCATGCTCACTTCCCTGTTTCTTATCACTGCTTTCAAAGAACCAGCAACCTTTCTTCCCTGCTGTACCCTTTCAAGCACTTCACCCTCCAAACCTCCATCCTTACTCATCACACTACCCAAGTACTTAAACGTACTCACATTTTCCAATTCCTCACCATCCAACCTCGCTGTACATTCACTGACTTCACCTCTCTCAAAGACCATCACTTTACTCTTCCCTACATTCACCTTTAGATTCCGTTTCTTACACACTCTCCCAAACTCATCCACCAAGCCTTGCAGCTCCCCCTCGTCTTCACTCAACAACACAGTATCATCTGCAAACAACAGCACAGGGAGTTTCCAAACACTATCCTCTCTCACCAGGGCCACTCCAACATCCACTACCCTACCTTGTACCTCTTTTATTACCCCATCCATGTACAGATTGAACAACCATGGAGACATGACACATCCCTGTTTCAACCCAACTTTCAAAGAGAAAAATTCACTTAGTTCACCATCCACATGCACTGCAGCCTTCGCACCATCGTACATACTCTTCACAGCATTCAACAACTTCCCATCTACTCCATATATTCTTAACACTTTCCACAATCCTAGTCTATCCACCCTGTCATATGCTTTCTCCAAATCCATGAAAGCCGCATACAACTTCTTTCCCTTCTCTAGAAACTTTTCCACTAAAGATCTGAGAATGAATATCTGATCTACACAACCTTTTCCCTTCCTAAAGCCTCCCTGTTCTTCTCCAACTAATTCCTCTGTTCTTTCTCTAACTCTGTCAATAAGTATCCTACCATACACTTTTCCTATTATACTAAGAAGACAAATGCCCCTATGATTACCACACACTTCTTTTTCCCCTTTTCCTTTGTACAAGGGAATAATTATACCTGACTTCCAATCCTCCGGGACTCTACCTTCCTCCCAGGCCAATCTGCACATCTTCCACATCCATTCTACTACTATCTCTCCCCCATGCTTCAGCATTTCACCACACACTCCATCAATTCCTGGGGCTTTCCCTGATTTAACTTTCTTCATTGCTTCCACAACTTCTATCCTGCTGATTTCTTCCTGTCTTCTCACCTCCCTCCTTCTCCCAGCCATTCCCCAGCCACTTATACTCGCATTACTTCCGTCCTCCACGTTCAACAATTCCTTAAAGTGTTCTCTCCATCTGCTCACTTTTTCTCCCTTCTCCACTAGTAATCTACCATTTTTATCTTTCACCTCCCTGCTAACTTCACTTCCACCCTGTCTTACTCTTTTCACCTCTCTCCAGAACATTTTCTTACAGTCCCTCCACTTTACACTCAAATTCCTTCCAAATTCCTCATCCACTCTCTTCTTACTCTCTCTTACTAATCGAGTGAGTGGATGGTGAGCACCCCCAACTACCACAAAGCAGACAAGACCATTCAAAAATGATACGTAATGTCTAGGTTATACACATTATTATGTTTCTTTATACAGTACCCGCACGTAATATTCATAATCATATAAATAAGTTTGTGGTAGTTGGGGGTGCTCACCATCCACTCACTCGATGTAGTGCTGCTCTCGGGTGTCTTCCCTTTCCTCTCTTCCATCCTTCTTTCCTTCCATCCTCTTCTGTCTTTCTTTCCTTCTTTCTTTCCTTGTTCCTCTGTCTACAGGTGCCTTTACAGTCCCTCTTCTGTCTTTATTTCCTTCATTCTTTCCTTTTCCTTCTGCCTGTGGGCGACTCTACACTGAGTGACAAGCCAAATGGTTTTCTGTACACCAGGAAACCATTTACTATGCTGGGTGGTAACCATATAGCCAAATTTTGGCACCTGGTGGTTTAGTGGGTATTTATTGCACTCCAGTTGGATTGAGCCGGTGAAGGTTTATATCCAAGGGATGGTTGGGGTTGATTGCTCATGTAATGCCACTCAGGGATGAGTGAGGCTGGTCACCCTCATCTTAAATGTCGAGACCAACTGCCTAGCCCTGGGCTCCTACGCTCCTCATGGGGCAATGTAGAATTGGATGATGGATGGATGGATGGATATAAATAAGTAAGATAAATGAAACAATCATTGCATTTCATAATAAGATTGTCTTTATATGTGGTAAAACAATGGACATTTTCAAGTAAGGGACAAGTTGATTCCCCATTTAGTCCCTTAAATCGAGGTTTGAGTGTAATCTCTCCAGGGAAAATCAAAGAAGTACTGCTTAAGGGCCTTTCAATCAGCAGCTCCAAAGGGCCACAACAAACGTTTCTTTGGAGGGTCCACAGGCCGTACTGGAGTGATAGGACAGGTTAAACTAAAAAAGTTGTGATTGGAGAAGCCTGATGGGGAGGAAAGATTAACAGCGTAAGCAGAAGGATTAGTAGTAAGGAAGAGGCCAATTATGTTGGAACTTTCTTCAAGGCAGTCAGGGATATGAGTAGGGTGCTGTACAAGCTGCACTGGGTCATTAAGGATAGAAAAGATACGAGCTTGTTCACCAGGTGGATCAGTGAAAGGAGGGGAGAGCCAAAGGTGGTGGTGAACATTGAAATCTCCTAGAATGGACATTTCACAGATAGGAGAAACAGGTAGGATGTGTTCCATCATAGAAGTAAGATAGTCGAAGAATTTTTCATAGTCAGTAGAATCAGAGGATAAGTAGACAGCACAGATATATTTAGTCAGAGAATGACAGGAAAGCCAAAGCCAGAGAGTAGAGATTTCAGAAGAATCAAGTTCTGGAACACAAGAGCAAGATAAGTCGTTACGTACGTAGATGCCACAGCCACCTTTGGCTTTGAAATGAGTATAGAGATAGTAGGAGGTTTGCTATCAGTTGTCTCAGACAGCTGAGTTTCAGTTAGGAAGAGAAGTTGAGGATTAGAGGAGGAGAGGTGGTGCTCAACAGAAAGTTGGATGAAAGGCTGTGAATGTTGCAGAAATGAAGTCAGTCAGTCACACGGTGGTTCCAGGCAACTCGTTGAGTTGTCACCGGGAGAGGGGCGGATGTTGGGGGCATTTATGGAATCTAAGGCTTGGTTGTTACAGTAGATGCCATTTGGGTTTGAATTTTGAATAGAAAGTGTAGTGTGTAATGTGCATGTAGTTTGGTGTTGACAGTTAGAGAAACTTGTATTGGAGAGTATGCTGACCTACTTTCTGTGTTTCTGAAAACACTGAAAAAGTACAGCAAAGGGGGATGGTCAGGAACTAGTCCTGAGGGCTGATGAAATGGGAGCTCCAGCTCTCCGCATCATCAGCTTTCCATTCACCTTGGGAGTACTGCTCTGCTCAACTGGTGCTACAGTTTACTCCCTAGACTGAGGAAGAGTTGCTACTAAGTCTTCTGTTTCACCTAAGATATAGTACTAGGGGTAATTATTATTATTATTATTATTATTTATTTATTTTTTTTTTTCCAGATTACCCAGTAAACCACAAGTGCCAGTGCTGATGATTGGTCCAGGTACAGGCATTGCACCATTCAGAGGTTTCATCCAGGACCGTAGCCTGCACAAGGAAGAGGGTAAGCATTGTTGGTTCTCGCTTATTGTTTGCCATTGTTGTTAGTGCTCAGTAAAGTTAGTGGAGTCATGATTATTATTATTGTTATTATTATCATTTTTATTATTATTATTATTATGATGATGATGATGATGATGATGATGATGTATTGAGATCAAGAAGCGTGTAAAGAGACTAGTGAAGAGAAAAAAGGAGGAGGTAAATTATGAAGTAGGAAGAAAAATGAATGCAAATTACTCTGAAAATAGGAAGTTAGTCTGGAAAGAGGTGTGGAAGTGTAGAAGTGACAGTGGAAAGAAATGTTAAAGTGTGAAGGATGTAAGTGGTAGATTATAAACCCATGGGGCTGAAGTAGGGACCAGATGGAATGAACATTTTGCAAGTATGATGACTGGGAATGGAGAGAGCAAAGTGATTGTTAACATGATTGGTTTTGGGGGTGTACAGAGACGGATTGCAGTGCCAGGAAACATGACACTCACAGAAGTGAAGAACGCTATGAAGTGGCTAGAAATTGGAAAGCAGCTGGTGTTGATGAGGTGTATGCAGAGATGATTAAGTTTAGTGGAGGGTTTGGAGTGAAATGCTTGTTGGAGCCATGTAAGAAGGCATGGATGAGTGAAACTGTGCCAGTAGAATGGAGAGAGGCAGTGACTGTACCCCTGTACAAAAATAAAGGTGAGCGGAGTGAGTGCAAGAATTATTGTGGCAGAAGTCTATTGAGTATGGTAGGGAAGGTATATGGAAGGATTATTTTAGAGAAAGTAGATCAGTTATCCTAGTGAGTGATGAACGGGGTGTTTCAGGAGTGGCAGAGGATTTGGGGATCAAAAATTTTGCAGTAATACAGATAGTGGAGAAGGCTTGTGAGAAGGACCATGAGGTGTTTATGGCATTTATGGATCTGGAAAAAGCATATGACAAAATAGAGAAGGATTGTGGAAAGTTTTGCGCATGTACAGTGTAGATAGTAAGCTGCTAGGTGCCATCAAGAGTTTTTATGATGGTAGTGAGGCACATGTAAGGGTAAACTGGCATCTAAGCGATGGGTTCACAATTAGTGTGGGCGTGCGACAAGGTTGTGTGATGTCCCCATGGTTGTTCAATATATATATATATATATATATATATATATGGATGGGGTGATGAGAAGTAAAAACACAAGTAAAGGAGAGAGGGATGGCCTTCGTAATGAATGGTGATGGATGGAATATCTGTAATTTGTTGTGTTCTGATGATGCAGTGCAGCTTGCAGATGGTGGACAAGAGCTTGGTAGACTAGTGCAGAGTTTTGTAGGTGTCTGTGAGCATCGTGCCTTGATAGACTAGTGCAGAGTTTTGTAGATGTCTGTGAGCATCGTGCCTTGAGAGTAAATGTAGAAAAGAGTAAAGTGATGATTATTGAGAGAGAAGGTGACTCCCAGTGTGATGTTACAATGAGTGGAGAGAGACTGGAATTGGTGAGAGAGTTCAAATACTTGGGTAGAATGATAGAAAAGAGAAGAAAATGTGCAAAAGTATTGGAAAGTAGAGTGACCCAAGGAAGGAAAGTAGCTGGTGCTGTGAAGGCCTTGATAAAAAACAGAGGCTTGAGTGTTGCAGCTGTGCAAGGCCTCCATGAAGGAGTATTTGGGCCAACTTTAACATACAGATGTGAGACTATGGTGTGGCATGAAAATGAAAAGTCACGAGTAAGAGTAGTGAAGATGGGACTGCTTAGGAATGTATGTGGAGTACAGAGTGGATAGGATACGGAATGATGTGATTCGTGAAAGATGCGGAGTGAGGAAGTCTGTGGACATTAAAATCGAAGAGAGTTTACCGAGAATCATGTGGAGAGAAAGGATGACAATAGTGTGGTGAAATAGGTATATCTGAGTGAATTTGAAGAGGGAGGAGGTGAGGCAGGCCAAGAAGAAGGTGGAGGGATATGGCGGATGAGTGTTTGAGGAAGAGAGGTATGGAAGTTGGTGAGGCTAAGGGACTGAGAAGAGTTCGAGATGGTTGGATGATTTTTGTGTGAAGCTCATAACCAGGGATTTGGTACCCCATTCTAATGTGACAGCGTTCGGATTGACTCTGTTAGATAGGTATATGTGAAGTTACAGAATGTAGTGAAAATTTTTTGGCCTGTCTGATGGAGCCAGGATTCTGTGGGCTTGAATGATGAGTGAATGAAAGTGTGACCTATTGGAGTGGGCAAACTTAGGCTCTCTGGATGTTGCTACTCCTCACCCTGCCCTAGGGTGGGTAAGGAGGTCTGGATGATGATGATGAGGAGGAGGATTATTATTTTTTATTTATTTTTATTTTTTTTATTTTTTAGATATATACATACATATATTTTTCAGTGCTTGTTCTTGAAGAGAGGTAATATAAGTGAGGTCTTTCTGTACCTGATGTGTGCAGTTGATTGTATTTTTGTTGAGAGACATCCTCATAATCTATGACAGAGCAAACTTGATACGAATCATGCTGTATGAAATCAGTGAAACAAATCAGTGTGTGGTTCAGCTACCAAACTATGATTGAAATACGGTAATTTAAGAATGCATAGTAGTAGTTTATTTTTTTCATGTCCAGTGTTTTGTTATTCAAATACTGGTGCTGTGCCTAGTTTCTGTAATTGGGTCTATGTTTTGCCTTTAGCCTGCTTATTACTACTAGTGACATACTGATTGTGCATGTATTTTAGTTTGAAAGTGATAAGATGTTAAAGCTTGTGCAATGGAACCTGAAGGTTTCAGGAGGATTGAATAGGTGCACCAAATGGCTTATTTCACTTTTCATATTTTGACATCATCATCTATTTTGTTTCTCTTTTGTAGGTCTCTTCGGTCTTTCTTTCCTTCATTCTTTCCTCTTCCTTCTGTTTATGGGTGACTCTACACTGAGTGACAAGCCAAATGGTGTCCTGTACACCAGGAAACCATTTACTGTACTGAGTGGTAACCATATAACCAGATTATGGTGCCTGGTGGTTTAGTGGGTAATTAAGACACTGCAGTCAGATTGAGCCAGTGCAGGTTATATCCAAGGGGTAGTTGGGGTTTATTGCTCATGTAATGCCACGCAGGGATGAGTGAGGCTGGTCACTCTCTTCTTAAATGTCAGGACCAACTTGCCTAGCCCTAGGCATCTGTGCTCCTTATGGGGCAACACTGGATTAGATGATGAATGATGAAATAATGGGAAATAGGTTAATGTTTTTGATAATGTTGAGTGAATGGCTTAGTAACATATTGGTATCACTATCCACCAAAGGGAAGGAAGTAGGAGAGACAGTGCTGTACTTTGGCTGCCGCAACAAGGCCAACGATTACCTCTATGAAGAAGAACTCACACAGCACAGTGATGCTGGTCTCATTAAGGTAAATCAGTCTCTCTCTCTCTCTCTCTGAAATTATATACTTGGAATGTACACTCACACCAGAAAGTATCGGTGCAGAATATGTGTTAAATATTATGACACATGGAACAAAGGTATCTGTAAATTGCGGTTCTGTCCTCCCACACGCAGGCATCCCAGACGACAGATGAATGCTATTTCAAATACCTCTTGTGTCCTCCATAGTGAGTAGGGAATGGCAGTAATTGTTATAATCCTGTATATACAGTACAGGTATTAACGGTCTGCCACTGCCACATGATCGAATTATTTTGGATGGCATCGGACCCACGATGCACCGATAGTTTTTGGCGCGAGTGTACATTGAATTTCCAGTGTTTTTCATTGTAAATGTACTTTGTATGTATTCAGTTAAATATTTGCAAACCTACAATGAATACATTTAACATGTAATCAGAATGTTATTTAACTCATCAGTCTGAGAAGTCTTTGGTAAGCTGATCAAATCTGGCTTTCAGTTTGAAAATCTTCTAACATGTATGAAATTGCTTGGAGGTAGCAAAAGTGTTAAGAGCATCATTAGAGTGAAGGGAGTATACTTTAGATACTGTCCTACCTGTATGATTTGTGTCAACACAGCTGTATGTAGCATTCAGCCGTGACCAGCCCCACAAGGTCTATGTGACGCACCTGCTGGAACAGAACCAGGAAGAAGTGTGGCGTATCATCGGCAAAGAGAATGGCCATCTCTATGTGTGTGGGTAAGTCATTAGTGGTGTTGGTGTGTGTGTGGGTGTTTGTTGATGGGACCCTGTTAGTGTGATGCTAGGCTTGGATGATTTTGTGAGTCCATGCCACACTTGCATTAACGGTCTTGCATAGATTTATTCTCCAAGAAGTGACCAGAGGTTTTTCAATTATTTACACTAATACATCAAGTAATGCATTGTTATTTAGCTTGGTTTCAGGTAGGATAGTGACAAATATTATGACCCATTTTGCGAGTAATGCTGTAAATGTGTAAGTAGTAGTTGGTTTCAGTGTTGGTGTGTGTGTGTATGCATACAGTACATTGTTACAACATGTGTGCATTAGCACA
The DNA here is from genome assembly GCF_032717465.1 of Coenobita brevimanus. Taxonomy (NCBI): domain Eukaryota; kingdom Metazoa; phylum Arthropoda; class Malacostraca; order Decapoda; family Coenobitidae; genus Coenobita; species Coenobita brevimanus. The sequence continues at coordinate 8,931,427 of NC_136981.1, forward strand.
GTGTTCAGGTTACATTTTGATAAACATAAAGAGATTTAAAGTGGTGACTGACTGAGTGACCAGAAGGAATTTAGGCCTTTATATTGGTTTTCTTGTACAGTTATAGCACCTTTTTTTTTTTTTTTTTTTTTTTTTTCCCCCCCCACCCTAGCTGAAATAATTGTGTTACCAGAGGTATTGATTTAATATCACCAAGGGAAGTAGGCTGGACATCTGCCTTTAAATGTTCTGGACTATGACAGTCTGGTCTCAGGGTCACATCTTTAAGAGGGGTTAGTATGGGATTGTCTGTTGCTGTTTTAACAAATGTGTAAATTGGGCAGAGCTGCGCACCACAATCTAAAATTCAACTCTGCAATCGCAATTCCACAACCTCTGACCCTTACCTTCTGCTAATGCAGTTCCACAGTAAACTTGGAATGTGCAGTTCTGCTACCTCAGTACCGCAGCTGCAATCCAGTTTCACAATTTTCAATACAAAGTGCACAAATGGGGTAAATCAATTGGTAATATAGTGAATTATCGTATTTATAATCTATTTATGACATTAATTTCCCACTGTGACAGTCACTCGCTAGTGACTCCATTCATAACTTCACTCAGACCACTTCTCAAGAGTCCTCACTGACTCAGAAGTTCAAGTTCAGGAGTCGACACTTGACACTTCTTCACACTCATACGCCACAGCTGTGCATGATTAGCTATGTGTGCCACAAAATTTACTGCCATGCTGGCTTATATCGTATCGTATCAAATAATTTCTCCTGGTATCGCCCATCCCTAATGCTGACTGATGCAGCCATGCCTTGCCTGCTGCCTCAGCTAGCTGGGAATCCTGTTCAAGCGTGATATTCATGAGTCATGCTGTTGCCTGTACTAACTGACACTGACCGCCACGTGGGAGATTGCGGACAGGATTGTGATTGCGAAAGTACTTCCCCAGCACAGTACTGCAAGTTTTGGACAAGTTTACCGCAATTGCAATTCTGCAGCTGAAATACAGTAATCACTCTAATATCCGGACGCCCAATATCCGAACATCCCCACTATTCGGACATAAGAATGTTTCAAACTGTACTTTTTTCCATACTATACTTACCTCATTTCACTCTTTAATGTCCTTTATTGGTGTGAATAGGGTGTTAGGAGCTAGGCATGTGCAGTAGGAAGGTGTTTTTCTGAGTTAGGCTAGGTTAGGGTCCATAAGTACCAGTCCAGGAGCCAGTCACCAGAATGTTTATTATTCTATGAACCTACTTCTAAACCCTCATTTTATGTTTCTTTTGCATTTATTTCAGTCATTTATGTGCCTTATTGGTGTGATTTGGGTCTTAAATAGGTGCTATGCATGTCCAGAGGGAGTTGTATAGGTGTTTCTCTGAGTTAGGGTCCATAAGTACAAGTCCATAAGCTGGGGCCCAATATCCGGACAGAACCAATATCCGGACCTACCTATGGCTCTATTACGTCGGATATTGGAGTGATTACTGTAATGCGATCCACTGTTGCGGAAGTTGCGGAATGCGAAAGTGATTGCGGAGGTGCCCAGCTCTGAAATTGGGTTATGGAAAGTAACCTACTAGTATTTGTTTTGTTTGGCTTTTGCATAGATTATTCTTCAGCTTGAATTTTTCAGGGAGTAAAGATAGTGAAGAAGCTAGGTGCAGAAGTTTTTTGACCCATCATTAGGAGCCAAGATTGTGGCCGCTTGAGTTGTGAGTGAATGGGAGTGAGGTTCATTCAGTTGGGCAAAGTTTGATTAGTAATTCATTGTATAAATTTTTTTGTGGCTCTCTGGACCCTACCAACCCTACCTCGGGGTGGGAAAGGAGGTCAGGATGATGACGATGATGATGATTAATATACCACATTGTTATTGCCATATCATTAACATCATGCCTGCTTTCCAGAGATGCCAAGAGCATGGCTCGTGATGTCCATGCCCTCATCATTAAAATCTGTGAGAATAATGGTGGCATGAGTCACTCAGAAGCCGAGGCCTATGTCAAGAAGATGATTAATCAGAAACGCTATTCATCAGACGTCTGGAGTTGAGAAGTCAGCATGATCACTGGTATTTGTAGTAGCAATAGTGTTAAATATTTTTTATTGTTTTCTCTTGTATTCTATCTTTGTGCTATATTTGTTGAACATAAATTTATTGTTGAAAAAACTATATGGCCGAGCTAATGTAGTTAGTCGTAATGTATTTTTATATTATTATGCAAGACTGTTGTCAGTTTTGCTTAGCACTGGATCCATTCGGTTTGATTGTTGACAGAGTTGTACAGTACTGGTAGTTGACGTATGGTGGCCACTCCATTGATAATTTGTTGAGAGTTATTCAGAATTTGAAATTTATTGTTGTGCTTGTAGAAATAGTAATTTATAGTGGTCATATAACAAATGTAAATTGCATATGGGATTGAAATTTTAATAATACCCATTGATACCTTTACAGTATATACAGTATATCATGTCTTCTTTTATGGTATTGTTCAGGGTAGTCCATTAATAGCACTCAACTACACTCAATTTTTTTGATTAAGGCAAAGATGCACTTGACAGTTTCTGATGATTGGCTGAATGCAGCATATATCTGAGGGAGAAATTTGAGTCCGTAAATAAGTTTTAATTCACATTACACGGTATATTATTTGAAATACAATGATGTTATTTGGACTCGTTGTATTCAGTCAATCATCACCATCCTGTTAAGTACATTTTTGCCTGGTAAAAAAAAAAAAAATGTGTAGAAACTCACCTGTCAGTATCTTGTGTGTCTAGTGATGACACAGTCTGCTGGTGTGGGTGTGGCAATGGGAGTAGGAATGAATAAATAATACAAGATAGTTGCTGGTGATGCAGACTGAGCCTTCTCCACAACACTTGAGAAATCACGTGGTGGAGTGGAAGAGGAGTGTTATACAGTAAAATCTCACAATAACTAACTAACTTGGACCCAAGCAATTCCGAAGAAAGAGAATTCCGATAAAAGTTCCCCCTGCTACCCCAGACTTTTTCCAATGTATCAGACATTAGTCCGGATCATAACAACGGTTTTTAAACTGTTTTCACCACCATTGCAGTACTGTACTGTAGAGGTAGGTCCCGTTATACGACCACTCGATATACGAGAAACTGATGGGTAAATTAGGGACTATTTTCATTATACAGTCTTGAAAGTCCAATGATACGACATTCAGTCTGGGACGAGGTGGGAGGATTCTAACTCAGTCATCCCAACAAACGTAGTCACCGCCATTTTCTCTCAACCTCGAATAGAAATAGTGGGACTGCTCAGCTGCAGTGTTGCCAGATGTGCAATAATTATTGCAAAATGTGATATTTTGGTACACTTTGCGATAATGTGATAACTTTCATAATTTCATATTCTGTAAAACAAATTGGGGATTGCAAAATTAAAAAGTCTACTGTAAGACTAGCACAACAGTAGAATGTAGTAACTCTTGTGATAACCAGTACTGTATTATAATCTGGTAGGTACTTAACAGCTAAACAAATTCAATAACGTTAATTAGTCACTCAACATGTAAATATATTAATTCCACAGTAATTACCAATTTATGTGAAGAAATGCCATTATTTATGAGTGTCATAGTTTTGATAAAAAAGCGATAATTTTAACGTGCCGGGTACGATAATATGGGTTTGGGAATCTGGCACACCTGCTCAGCTGGCGACCGCCATCTTCCTACCTCCAACACAACATTGCTACCTATAGATGAGTGTTATACATGTTTCATGTGTTTAATTAATGTGCCCGCGAGACACGTCAATCCTGTAAGGGATGGCTACAAACAAATTGCCTCCATGTCACCCTGTCCCCTGCCATTTCATTGCCCTGCTCCCAGCTCGCACCCCCCCCTCTCTCATATACCTCTCCACTCCATCCCTCCATCTCATCCTTGGCCTCCCCCTCCCCCTCCACCTCACTCACATACACTCTCCTCCTCAGTCTCCCACTCTCCATCCTCTCCTCAGTGTGTTTCTCCTAACACTTCTTATCACATCAACATCCACACCACAACGCTTCTTCTCTTCTTCCTTTGTCAGTCAGTCTCTCCGTGTGACTTCACATGCTCCTTTCAAATAACTCATTTCCACTGCTCTCACTCTTGACTTGTGCCCTTCCAACAAGGTCCAAGCTTCACTTCCATATGTTAGAGTTGGTATCACAATACTGTCATGTAATAACTTTTTCACTTCCATGGAGTTTCCCTGTTTCTTATCACTGCTTTCAAGGAACCAACAAGCTTTCTTCCCAGTTGCACCCTTTCAAGCAGTTCACCCTCTAAACTTCCATCCTTACTCATCACACTACCCAAGTACTTAAACACACTCACATTTTCCATTTCCTCCTCATCCAGCCTCACTGTACGTTCACTGACTTCATTTCTCTCGACGACCATAACTTTACTCTTCCCTACATTTACCTTTAGATTCCATTTCTTACACACACCCACAATCACAGTGAAGGGTGCTCCCCCCCCCCCAAACTTTCTTATGGGACCCCCAAATCAACTACAGTTAATGAAAAAAAAATAAAGTTAACACCCTGAAATTAAAAATAATTTGTATTTAGCCTTAATCCGTTTTGAGTGAAATATATTGTGTGTGTGTGTGTGTGTGTGTGTGTGTGTGTGTGTGTGTGTGTGTGTGTGTGTGTGTGTGTGTGTGTGCGTGTGTTCTCACCTAACTTCTTACCTAATTGTATCTTTACAGGAATGAGTCAAGCTTTTACTGTCCCGTGTATTAAACCCTTTTTATCATACATATACTTAAATTTATTATTTGTTTTGGCACAAACTATTTCATATCATAGTGCATTCCACTGTTCAATTGCCCTGTTTGGGAAACTGAATTTCCTTACATCTTTATCGTCTCTCTTTTTATGTAATTTTTTGCCGTGTCCTCTTGCTGCTGCTTCCCCATAGGTTATACATTCATTTATGTCTATTTTCTCTTTCCCTGAGATGCATTTATACAGCATAATCATGTCTCCTCTTTTCCTTCTCTCCTGTAGTGTTGGTAGATTCAGTTTTTCTGGTCTTTCTTCGTAGCTTAGATCCCTTAAGGTTGGTACCCGTCTTGTAGCTGCCTTTTGTACTTTTTCAATCATATCTATGATTTTTTGAGATAAGGATTCCAGACTACTGATGCATTCTCCAGGGCTGGTCTGATGAATGATGTTCTTATCTTTCTTAGCATGTCTTCATTTATATATGTGAACGGTATTCTCATATTAGCAAGCAATGTATACATGTTATATACCTTCTCACTGGTGTGGTCAACTGGAGATAGTCTGTTACTGAGAATCACTCCAAGGTCCTTCTCCCTTCCTGATATGTGTAGGTTGATTTTCCTATCTTATAATCCCACTCTGGTCTTTTCTCACTTTCACCAAGCATAATACATGACACATCACATTAAATTCCATTTGCCATTTACTGCTCCATTCATGAAGCTTATTTAATTCCTCTTGCAGCTCTTTGCAAGAATCTGTTAGTAATTTTCCTTTGTATTTTTGCATCATCTGCAAACATATTTAGATGGCTTCTATTTCCAGTGTTAATGTCTATGTCATTTATATATATTAATAACATAATTAATTTTCCTTTGTATTTTTGCATCATCCACAAACATATTTTGATGGCTTCCATTTCCAGTGTTACTATCCATGTCATTTATATATACTAATAATTGGTGCCAGCACTGAGCCCTGTGGAACTTCGCTAGTCACTTCCCTCCATTCGTTTTCGTTTTTAAAGGCTCCAACATGCTTGCATGTGTCGGCCTTGGTCACCTAATGGCGGCTCTCCACGCTGCACGATCCATTGCAGCCTCCCTGTTCAGTCCCTTAACCCTGAGGTCACACTTAATGACCTCATCCCATGTCTTTCTCGGTCTACCCCTCATAACCCCACCCCCAATATTAACACTTCTCACCTTCCTCACCCAACTATCATCCCCCATCCTCTCCACATGTCCAAACCACCTCAATCTACCTCTCCTCATCACAACACCAATACACTCCAGTCCCATCCATGATGAGTAATTTCCCCTTAATACTGTTCTCATTTCCCTCTTTCTGAGAAAATCCTGCATCCAACAGTACAGGTTGCCTTGGACACCTCCTTGATGGTACAGTTTCCATAAAAGTCTTTGGTGCAGTACTCTGTCAAATGTTTTCTTGAAACCTAAATAGATAGATACTGTCCATCCATCCTTCTCTTTTCTGTAATGTTTCTGTAACTATCATAGTAGCTTAATAGATTAGTAACACATGATTTTCCCTTTCTAAAACCGAACTGCCTTTCTGTTATCATATTGTGTCCTTCTAGATGGTTTACCCAAACTCTTCTTATCAGCTTTTCCAGTATCTTACAACACTGGTCAGTGATACTGGTTGATAGTTGAGTGGATTCTGTCTATTCCGTTTCTTGAATAGGGGAACAATGCTTTCTTCCAAATATCGGGTAATTGACCTTGATATAAGGATTCCTTGAATATTAAGTATATTGGTCTGCTTAACTCTTCTGCACATTCTTGTGGCACCCAACCTGAAATTTCGTCAGGACCATTTGTGTGTGTGTGTGTGTGTAATAATCATAATAATTAACTAGGTATATTAAAGGAGGTCAGTGAAAATATGTTCCTAGCCCGCTGTTCAGTTAAATTCAGTATCGAGCTGCCTTTTTTATTGTATTCTGGCTATCATTAAAAGCTTTTATTCATCTTGGGAAGTACATACATTTAATCTACTCAAATTTAAATCCAATTGTTATAAGTATTTCATGATTGGATGATGCCTTTAGGCACATGGACTTATTTTTTTCCCCTTTGTTTTTCCTTCCTCCATTCATTATAAAAAAAAAAAATACCTGTAGGTAGGAGACTTAGAAGTTCATTTAGATCAGTGGTTCCCAAAGTGGGAAGTGGTCCAGAAAGATCCAGGGGGACAGTGAGGTACCGTGAGACTGTGAGGAAAACGGGGACACTAGGGGGGCGGCAGGGTGGCATCAGAACCAAGTAAGCATTTTTATTTACAAAATCTGTGTGACAAAATCAAAATCACAGACCTTTAAGTGGCATTTATGCTTTACAAAAATTAAAATTAACATAGAATTGTACACGAAAGTATGGTTCTATTTTATTTTGTGGTTCGAAGTTGGAGTTAAAAGTTTGAACGTTTGCCAATGCTAGAATATCCATTAGTGTGTGTGTCAGGAAGTAATTGGTTAAATAAAGAAATATATACAGTATACTGCTTTAATTCCCTAAATATAGCCTTGCATGTGGCTTCAAAATGCTTGCTTGCCACCCCACCCATGTGTGGAGGTGGGAGTAGGGGGGCCTCCTAAATAGCCTGTGCCCCCCCCTCCCCCAAGGAAAACTGAAATGATGCCACTGCTTGCAGCTCCCCTTCGTCTTCACTTAACAACACAGTATCATCTGCAGACAACAGTGGAGGGAATTTCCAAACACTGCCTTCTCTCACTAGGGCCACTCCAACATCCACTGCCCTACCTCGTATCTCCTTTATAACCCCATCCATATACAGATTGAACAACCATGGAGACATGAGACATCCTTGTTTCAATCCAACCTTCATATAGAAAAATTCACTCAGTTCACTATCCACACGCATTGCAGCCTTAGCACTCACGTACATACTCTTCACGGCCTTCAACAACTTCCCATCAGCTCCTTATATTCTTAATACTTTCCACAATCCTTGTCTAGCCACCCTGTCATATGCTTTCTCCAAATCCATGAAGGCCGCATACAACTTTCCCTTCTCTAGAACTTTTCCACTAAGGATCTAAGAATGAATATCTGATCTGCACAACCTCTTCCCTTCCTAAAACCTCCCTGTTCTTTAACTACTTCCTCTGTTATTTCCCAGTCAGTAAGTATCCTACCATATACTTTTCCTATTTGACTAAGACAAATGCCCCTATGAATATCACATATGTCTTTTTCCCCTTTTCCTTTGTACATGTGAGTAATTACACCTGACTTCCAATCCCCCGGGACCCTACCTTCCTCCTGGGCCAATCTGCACATCTTCCACATCCATTGTACTACTATCTCTCCCCTGTGTTTCAGCATTTCACCACACACTTCATCAATTCCTGGGGTTTTCCCCATTTTAACTTTCTTCATTGCTTCCACAAATTCCATCCTACTGATTTCTTCCTCTCTTCTCACCACCCTCCTTCTCCCAGCCATTTATACTTGCATTACTTTCATTCTCTGTTCAACAATTCATTATTTAATGTGCAGTCATGTTGTTTGCATTCTAGTTGCTCTTTCAGGTTGCTTTCTCTACAGTTCAGTAATATAGATATGTTTGTTGCGTGTGGTATCGTATATTTTAGCTTGAAAACTTGCCTTTGACGGGGTCCTTTACCCCAACCAGTGTTTTGGCATTAGTTACGTGTTTCTTTATACGAGAATTCTTTATACGACTATGCCAAATGGAACCCAACTGCTCGTATCTTCGGACCTTCCTGTACTGCATAATACATTCACTACAGTAATAATATGGTATATTATACATAATGATACTGTACTGTACACTGATAAATATGCATTTTATTTACCTTATTATGGTGAGGATAGCTGAAAAGGTCAGGCAGTCTGGACTGCTTCTGGCTTTATCAGTCTTATTCCAGTATATTGTATTAAGAATTTAGTCCAGTGGCTCTCTGATTCCGATAAAAGCGAATTCTGGTCTGTCGAAGTCCGTTATATCGAGGTTTTACTGTATATGAACCACCCTGTACTGTATAGTGGTTCAGTTATTTCACCTGTATTTTAATCAGCCAAAAGTGTAATAGAAATCATTGTGGATTAATATCAGTAATTTTACTTATTAAATGCCCTAGAATAATTCACACTACTGTATATTTGTTAATGATAACTGAGGTTATGTTCAAACCATTCCTGAACTATATTTGTGTAACTGATGAGATTAAAGAGCAATTTTTGTAGTTGATTGTTTGTTATCCAGCTTTTGTGTTACTGAAGCTTCCATTATATAAGAAACTTTTATATAATGTCTGAAAAGAAGAGGAGGCTTTGTAGGAGTGGATGATGGATGGATGGGTATTAATATTGTAGCTACTGTTTTTTGTTTGTATTTTATTAGTAGCTAGTAGTGTAAATTTACAATGCAGTTCAGCCTCCTAAATCCAAACCTCCATTTTCCAAACTATTTTTTCATGCAACAGGGAGGTGTTGATATCATCTGTCTGCACACAATCAGCGCTGAAGTTTATTTTTGGAGAAGTGTAGCAACAGATGACATATAACAAATACAAGGTACTTCATTGCATTTACTGTTCTTAGTACTGTAGGCTGTTTTTGCTTGATTTTCTCATGATCATCATTCTGCTTTCCAAATTATTACCCTTTCTATAAAGCCTCTAGACCCAAACATTTCGGATTTGAGAGTTTGTACTGTACTGAGGTATACAGTTTAATCATTGGCATACTGGTAACTTCATTGAAAGTTAGTAATAGCAGAGTTGGTTGACAACTATATAATTAGAAGAGGTCAGCTTCCTCTTCACAGCTTGGGTCCAATACAGCACCCAGAATATTCTGTAATAATTTCTTTAGCATTGTTTTAGGCTTCTAGGATTTGTTGTGGTCTTTTGTTATATTATGGTCAAACGATTTTGATGTGGCTCCTTTTGCCCACTTTATTCATTTTTTACCCATTCATTGAATGTTTTTGTGTAATGTACCTTGACAAGTATTTGTCCTGTTAGTTTTTACAGTAAACTGCAGTGTCAGTTTATAATTTTTTGTTAATGGTCTTAATCCATTCAATCTCATGGTATATACTGGTATTAAATTTTATTCATGCTTTCTTCCAATTACTCAGCTTTAAAAAACACTTGAAACTGGAGAAATTAGTCTTGGTCTTCATTAACCCATATAGTTATGTGGTAATTTCCAAGTTGAATAAAATTGTATGGAAGCAGCATTACTAAAGCAGTACAACACATGGTATTGAAGGGGTAAGACAAGACAGGGATGTCCATAAGAATGTTGTGTTGTGGCAATGTCTTGTTCTCAGGTTGACCAGCTGAAAACCTTTCACTGTAACATATCCCTAATATGTTAGTTACAGCCCTTGTTTGGAGAATGTTGTTATTACCCAAGGCTCATATGTACAGAAACTCTATGGGCTGCAGGGTGAAGTTGCCCTTCACCTACAGTGCACCATCCCACTCTCAGGTGATGGAAGAGGGATTCAGGGATGTTTTTGCATGGATATACATCATCAGTGTCACCACTTGAAGGCATCCCTCTGTAGCACTATACTTCAAAATTATATCAAATTACCATTCACCCTGGCAACGTATTTCTGATTTTGTTCTTGCAATCGCCAGACACCTTTATTTGCACATTTTTTGAAGTCTAGGGATTAGATACAGCTTTCATCAACCCTTTCACTTGAAGACATCTCCCACAAACTGAAATAAAGTTATCTAACCGGAATTAGTAAAAATGACACCACAGAACTGAAGGGAAGCTTCTTTGACCATGTAGGCCCGACAATGTCCTCATTTTCTCCATTCTTGATGTCTCCAGGTAATTTTGTTCAGCTTATGAGAGCCTCCTGTTAGGAAGGAAGTTAATGAAGGCTACTATCAGACCCCTTCAGTTCAAAGAAGCCAGTACCTAGGTATAGTAGTAGTATAGGAGTAGTGTAGTACTTATAGCCCCAAGTTCATCTGGAACATAACTTGGTGGACTCGATCTTAAGTTTCCCTTCTCCTGCAGTCCACCATCCTCCTTTTGGAATGTAGGGAAATAGTTGAGGGGCATTTGTATAACCAGACAGGTTGGCTATCCAGGTATATCGATGCCACCACTTGAATGTGTCCCATTCTTAGCAGTAGTGGAGGGCAAGAATTTGGTAGACTTGTGCAGTGTTTTGCTGATGTCTGTGGGCATCTGCCTTGAGAGTAAATGTAGAAAAGAGTAAAAGCAATGGTTATTGAGAGAGAAGGTGACTCCCAGTATGATGTTACAGTGAATGGAGAGAGACTGGAATTGGTGAGAGAGTTCAAATATCTGGGTACAGTGACGCAAGGAAGAGAAGTACCTTGTGCTATGAAGGCCTTGATAAGAAACAGAGGCTTGAGTGCTGCATCTGTGTGAGGCCTCCATGAAGGAGTATTTATGGCAACTTTAACATACGGTATGTATGTGAGACTGTGGTGTGGCATGAAAATGAAAAGTCAAGCATGAAGACAGTGGAGATGGGACTGCTGAGGACTGTATGTGGAGTACAGAGAGTGGGTAGGATATGAAATAATCTGATTCATGAAAGATGTGGAGTGAGGAAGTCTGTGGACACCAGAATAGAAGAGAGTATACTGAGATGGTATGGTCACATGGAGAGAATGGATAACAATAGAGTGGTGAAATAGGTATATCTGAGTAACTGAAGGAGAGAGGAGGTGTGGTAGGCCAAGGAGAAGGTGGAGGGATATGGTGGATGTGTGTGTGTGAGGAAGTGAGATATGGAAATCGGTGATGCTAAGGTACTGACAAGAGATCGAGCTAGCTGGGTGATTTTTTTTTTTTTTTTTTTATGTGAGGAAGAAGGAACCAAAGGCAATGAGCATGCAAAACTATTCCTTCCAAGAGAAAAACAAATTATAAGAGAGAGCCAAATTCAAGATCCGATCATTTCCAGATGTCTGGACACACTGCGTTTGAAAAACTGGAGATCATAGGAAGTAGGAAATACAGACAGAGGGAGACAGTTCCAGAGTTGACCTGTTGCATAAATGAAGGACTGGGAGTAACGGTTAACTCTTGCATTAGAGAGTTGGACAGTAAAGGGATGAGAGTTTGCTGCTAGACGGGTGCTATGCGCCCGTTGTAGGGGTGGAGGAATGCATGCAGACAGTTCAGAGCAGCAGTGACCATTGAAGTAGCGATAGAAAAGAGATAAAGATGCAACAGTGCGGCGAAGAGACAAAGGTTGAAGGGAGTCAGTAAGAAGAGGAGAGTTAATGAGGCAAAAAGCCTTTGACTCCACCCTATTGAGAAGAGTTGTATGTGGGGAGCCTCCCCACACATGAGAGTTGTACTCTACACAGGGGCGGATAAAACCCCTGTATAGAGTCAACAATTGTGCAGGGGTAAAGAAGGAATGGAGTCGGCTTAGCACACCCAATCTCTTGGAAGCAGATTTTACAAGAGATGTAATATGATCTTTCCAAGACAAGTCCCAAGTAAATGAAACCCCAAGCATGTTCAAGGATGATGCCGGATTAAGCTGAATATTATCAAACATTAGTGGGTATACCTGTGGAAGATTTTGTCGGGTTGTTAGGTGCAAAAACTAAGTCTTTGATGCATTAAAAACAACCATATTATTTTTACCCCAGTTAGAGATATGAGCCAAGTCAGACATTAGGTGTGCCATAGCCACATCCCTTGTTTGTTGAAGTAACTGCTGAGATGGACGTTGCGGGAATTGAATGGAAAGGTGAAGGGTGGAGTCATCAGCGTATGAGTGGATAGGGTTAGATGTACAGCTTAGAAGGTCATTGATGAATAAAAGGAAGAGAGTTGGTGATAGGACAGAGCCCTGAGGAACACCACTGTTAATAGATCTAGGAGAAGAACGATGGCCGTCTACAACAGCGGCTGTAGAATGACCAGAAAGGAATCTAGAGATGAAGGCACAGATAGAAGGATAGAAACTGTAAGAGGGCAGTTTGGAAATTAAAGATTTATGCCAGACTCGATCGAAAGCCTTAAAGATGTCAAGTGCAATGGCAAAGCTTTCGCCAAAGTCCCGAAAGGAGGATGACCAGGAGTCTGAAAGGTAGGTGAGAAGATCGCCGGTGGAGCGTCCCTGTCGGAACCCATACTGACGATCAGAAAGAAGGTTGTGATAGGAAAGATGCTTTAAAATTTTTCTATTAAGAACAGACTCGAAAACTTTTGAGATACCGAATGTTAAAGCAATTGGACAATAGTTAGAGGGTTGGGAATGGTCACCCTTCTTTGGGACTGGCTGAATGAGAGCAAACTTCCAGCAAGAAGGAAAGGTACAAGTTGACAGACAAAGGCGAAAGAGTTTGCCTAGGCAGGGTGTAAGCACAGAAGCACAGTTCTTGAAAACAACAGGAGGGACTCCATCAGGCCCATATGCCTTATTAGTATTGAGGCCTGTGACAGCAGAAAATACATCAGCTGAAGAAATTTTAATGTCAGCCATGAAGAAGTCAGAGGGGGGAAGTGATGGAGGAACAGCACCGGAATCGTCTAAGGTGGAATTGGAGGAGAAAGTCTGAGCGAAGAGATCTGCTTTATCAGTAGAAGAAATAGCTACAGAGCCATCAGAGTAGAAAAGAGGAGGGAAGGATGATGAGGTAAAGTTGTTAGAAAGGTTTTTGGCGAGGTGCCAGAAGGAGCAGGAAGAATTCGAGTTAGAGAGTTGAGAGCACTTAGTACGGATGAAATTATTTTTAGCAGAGCGAAGAACAGACTTAGCACGATTCCGGGCAGAAACATATAAAAGATGTGATTCAGGGGTGGGTTGGCTCCGGTACCTTTTATAGGCCCTCTCCTTGTTGCGGACAGCATTAGAACAAGCATGATTAAACCAAGGCTTTCGTGCATTAGTCAAAGGATATGAGAAAGGAATGTATGCTTCCATGCCCGAAAGAATAACCTCTGTAATGCGCAAGGCACACCCAGATGGCTTCCAGCCACAGAAGCAATAATCATTCCAGGGAAAATCAAAGAAATACTGCCTGAGGGCCTCCCAGTCCGCAGCTCCAAAGTGCCACAGACGACGTTTCTTTGGAGGGTCCGCAGGCCGTACTGGAGCGATAGGACAGGTTTAGGTGATAAGGTTGTGATCAGAGGAGCCCAACGGAGAGAAAAGATTAACAGTGTAAGCAGAAGGATTAGTTGTAAGGAAGAGGTCAAGTATGTTGGAACACTCTCCAAGGCGATCAGGGATACGGGTAGGGTGCAGTACAAGCTGCTCTAGGTCATTAAGGATAGAAAAGATGTAGGCTTGTTCACCAGGTGGATCAGTGAAAGGAGAGGAGAGCCAAAGGTGGTGGTGAACATTGAAATCTCCTAGAATGGAGATTTCAGAGAAAGAAGAAATGGATAGAATGTGCTCCATCGTAGAAGTAAGATAGTCAAAGAATTTTTGATAGTCAGTAGAATCAGGAGATAAGTAAACAGCACAGATATATCTAGTAAGAGAATGACAGGAAAGCCGAAGCCAGAGTGTAGAGAATTCAGAAGAATCAAGTTCAGGAACACGAGAGCAAGATAAGTTGTTGCGTATATATACACAACAGCCACCTTTGGCTTTGAAATGAGTATAGAGACAGTAGGAGGATACAGAAAAGGGTCTGCTGTCAGTTGCCTCAGACAGCTGAGTCTCAATTAGAAAAAGAAGGTGAGGTTTAGAGAAGGAGAGGTGGTGCTCAACAGAGCGAAAGTTAGAGGAAAGGCCACGAATGTTGCAGAAATGAAGAAAAAGAGAGTCAGACAGTGGTTCCAGGCATCTTGAGTCGGCACCGGGAGAGGGTCAGAAGGTGGGGACATTTATGGTCCCCCCCCCTGGGGACTTCGAGGCTATGTTATTTGATGCCATTTTTTCTTTTTAAATTTTGAAAAGGAAGTGTGGTGTGTAATGTGCATGTAGTTTGGTGTTGATAGTTAGAGAAACTTGTACTGGAGAGCATGCTGGCCTACTCTCTGTGTTACTGAGACACTGAAAAAGTTCAGCAAAGGGGGATGGTCGGGACCTAGTCCCGAGGGCTGATGAAACGGGAGCTCCAGCTCTCCCTATCATCAGCTTTCCATCCACCTTGGGAGTACTGCCCTGCTCAATTGGTGCTACAGTCTACTACTGTTGTGAGAAGTGCATGATCAGGGATTTGGTACCCCATTTTAACATGACAGTGTCTGGATTGACTCTGTTGGATACGTTTATGTGAAGCTGCAGAATGTGGTGAATGTTTTTGGCGTATCAGATACAGCCAGGATTCCAGAGGCTTGAAAGACCAGTGAATGGAAGCATGGCCCATTGGATTGAGCAAACTTTGGCTGTCTGGACATTGCTACTCCTCACCCTGCCCTAGGATGGGAAAGGAGGTCCGGATGGTGATGAATGATGATTTATTTTTTTACTTTTTTTATTATTTTAACTCACAAAAAGGCCCCTCAACTTGCAGGGGTTTATTAATGCTACATATAACCCCTCCAGTTTGAAAAATATACCGGTAGTCCTTGTTGTTTGAAAAGTCTATTCATAGTTTATATCATTAAGAGTTGACAAGACTAAGATGAGAGTGAAATCCTTAGGTACCAGGAGTTAACACTGGACAACAAGTATGCATGTGAAGAGGTATCCTGACTGCCTTCCTTCCAGGAAAGGGATGGAACTTGATGAATCAACAGACACTGTAGGCTGTTTTTTTTTTTTTTCATCTGAGAAAGGAGGAGTTAGAATCAGTAAATTGGGATGAAATTGATCTGGACAGCCTGTGGAATGCATATAGGGATTGCTTAGTTAGAAATGCTGAAGCACTGTGTGGTGTGGCAAGAGTAATGACAAAGAAGAAAGGTACGGCATGGTGGGATGATGAGGTTAAGAGAGCAATGGAGGAAATGAGGAAGAAGTGGCTAAAGTGGTTACAGAACAGGGGTTCAGTTGAACCTGCACTACTAAGGTGCTCTACTGAACTGAGTAAAATCATCTGGAACCTTCAGGAATAAAGTATAAAAAGAGGTCTCCAAACTAGGAGTTCTCTGTGTAATGTCCTCCCCTGTTATACTTTTGGAGGTACAGTACAATGCTGCTTGCAGCACAGATAGTGGCAGCAGGTCATTCACAACCCTATGCCAGTACAAATACAGGTGGTTCCTAGCATGCAGTTCCAGACCCTTTCTAGTCTCCTTGTGTGACTTGCACAAAATACAGAAGTAGTGTCTGGTAAGATACTTTATGCAGCCTCACAGTTCAAACAAGTCAGTGACAAGTTACAAATTGCTTCTTACTGAGCAATATCTTGGGTCTAGTAGTGATTAAACCAGTAATTTATAAGAATGTGTCCATTCAAATCTTGATTTTCTTATGATACATGATTTTCCCCTCATTACTCCGATGTTGATCTCCTCGTAGTTTGAAAGTTACTTCTCATTATCAGTTATAGTAGTTACATTATTTGTGAAATATATTTAAACTGCCTTCCAGAAAGGCCGCCAGGCCATTGGTTTCATGGACTTACTGCCCCTCCTTCATCACCAGAGGAAGGGGCATGCTATTGTTGATGATTTTCCCTTCCCTTGTCATTTGGGGCAGGGATGTTCCATCCATCCATCTATCCATCATCCAATTCTACATTGCCCCATGAGGAGTGTAGGAGCCTGGGGCTAGGCAGTTGGTCTGACATTTAAGATGAGAGTGACCAGCCTCCCTCATCTCTGAGTCGCATTACGTGAGCAATAAACCCCATTCACCCCTTAATAAACCTTCACCGGCTTAATCCGATTGGAGCACAATAAATACCCACTAAACCACCAGGCACCAAAATTTGGTTATATGGTTACCACTCAGCATTATAAATGGTTTCCTGGTGTACAGGAAACCATTTGGCTTGTCACTCAGTGTAGAGTCACCCACAGACAGAAGGAAGAGGAAAGAATAAAGGAATGAAAGACAGAAGAGGGAGTGTAAAGTCACCCGCAGGCAGAAAGATGAGGAAAGAAAGACAGAAGAAGATGGAAGGAAAGAAGGATGGAGGAGAGGACAGGGCAGACACCCGAGAGCAGCACTACATTGAGTGAGTGGATGGTCCGTGCCCCAAATGTTTGCTGTGCATGGCATCCTGTGATGCTAAAGTGATGCTTAGCCTGGTGCTTGAGTGATGCTGTATGCTGTGGCCTTTGGCTAGCAACACACCTCTTTGGTTGGCTGATCTTGCTAAATGGATGCTTGTTGAAGTCCACTCAAATCAACTGGCTAGTCAGTTTTGGCTAGGGTCAAGCAGGCACCACATAGCCAAGCATTCCATTGGCTCTTAGCACCTGTTGGTTGTGGGTTACCTGGGTATACTCTGCTACCCTTGAGGCTAAGAGGTGCTTCAACTCCTAGGCCTATATTAATAAAATGTCAACAGCTGAACATAAAGCAGTCACAGCAATGAAAAAGTCATAACTTTTTGTCCTAATCATTATGCCCTCATCATAAAAACATTGAGAACATTTTTTTTCTGTTACAAAGACATTTTGGCTGATGCAGGGGAAGTTTTGGTTTGGCCGTTTTAATTGTCATGATTAGGCATGTGCACTCATAAGACACCTCCACCACCAGATCTAGTTAGGCTGCAAACTTATGACAAAACTGAAGCATTTATGGCAAGTCATAACACCATATGATGGATTCCGACGAAGTTATGGGAGAAATTTGCCGTTTTCTAGGTGTTTGACAAAAGCATAGTGGTATGGCTTTTTATAAATATGGGCCCTGTTGTTTAATCCCCCTTGGACTCCATTGTTGGTGGGGACAGGGGATGAATGTTTGTTCTTGTCTTTGATGGCAGATTTCCCTCCCGTTTTGATCCTTATGTGGCAGGTAGCTGTGTTGGTGAGTCTGCATCTCTTGGCCTCGATTTTGATTGTACCTCTGTTGACGACACAACATGATCCTCAGGCTCTTTTTTCTCAAAGCTCCTGAAGGCTCCTCCCTAGAGGCTTCATTGGAGCCTTTCCAGCCTTTGCATTGTCAGTGAGCTGCTGCCTGCTGATGAGACCAACATCTTGCACAGAACTTAAGTGATAGGGAGTTACTGCATGGTGATTATGAGCCTGCTTCATTTGCAGAGTTTATTGTTGTCTGTAGTGCTGCTGTCTAGGATATGTACGGACAAAATATATTCCTATCTCATCATGCTCTGGTTCGGACTTGTGCTGCTCCTAAGTTTTCCTTTCAACTGATGGCATTTTCCTGGTCAAGGTGAACGATGCTGTCCAGAGTGAGTGCCTTTAAGCCATTTCCGAGGTTTCTTGGTTTCTCTTGTCTCTTGCTGCCATAATTTTTCTCTGAATGTGAACCCCCTAGCCTACAAGCCAAAATTGACACACTTTTCCACCATCCCCCTTTTAGGGGATAGGGAGGGAGGTGAGGGTCGTTGCTGTAATAAGGTGCTTGAGTCACATGATTGTTTCTGTGCCACTGGGTAAGGGTATCCCCTCAGCAAACAGTCCTTTTAAAGAAGGCCACACAGAAAGGGAGCATGCTGGTGTTGTGGCCCCAGTGCAAAAGGAGAGTGGGTAAGAGCACCATCATGGGTCTGGACCCCTGCACTCCTGATGGGGTAATACTGGATTGGGTTTACATCTGAGGGATGGTTGTGTTTTACTGCTCATATAATACTGCTCAGGGGAAGACAAATAGCCACCCTCACCCTGTATATCTAGGATTCATTAGTCCATCTACTTGTAGTCTGAATCTCAGCTGAATATTACCTGTATTATAGATCATTCCTGATACCTGCAGCCAATTTTCACCATCATAATCACCTTTGTCATCGTCGTCGTCATCATCATCATCATGGTCTGGTGAGTTAAGTTACTCCAACCATATGTGGCCTATGAGGGTCTTCTGAGGATGACTGGAGTATTTTTTTTTTTTTTCATGGAAAAAGGAACCAAAAACTGGAAGTCCGCAAGATTGTTCCCTCCAATGGGAAAAAAAATGCATCTTCGTTAATTGAGTAAACTATCCACGGTGACCCTGGAAGCAGACACCCCTGACCACCATTACTGTCCTGTCACCTTGACCTGAGGCCACACCAGCTGGGACATCCTGGCTTGGCTACTGAGATCTGGGGCAGGTGTAGCAGTTAAACTTTTGAGATGGCTGCCACCCCTATACCAGAACCAACACCCCTCACCTTGCTGCTGCTGCTGCTAACCTGCCAGCATCTTTATTTACAACTGATCCAGCTGCACGTTTCACCATTAAGGTGTGTCACTTGGTAAGCTGTGGCAGACACATGTGGTCTTCTTACTGGGGTTGTCCCTTGCACATTCAGTCTGTACAGTTCGTCATCCATTTCCTATCCTTACGTGAAAATCTCGTATGTACTTGTATGCAAACTTTATTCGTAATCTTGGTGTTCATTCATTGCAATAATCTTGGTGTTCATTCATTGTAATAATTTTGGTGTTCATTCATTGTAATAATTTTTGTGTTCATTCATTATAATAATCTTGGTGTTCATTCATTGTAGCTAATAATCTTGGTGTTCATTAACTGTAATAATCTTGGTGTTCAATCACTGTAATAATCTTTGTATTCATTCATTATAATAATCTTGGTGTTTATTCATTTTCTTTCCTAACTTGAAAATCTTTTATGTATGAATGAGGCTGGGGACTCTATCTTAAATGTCAGGACCAACTTGCCTAGCTCTGGGATCCCACGCGCCTCATTGGGCAATGTAGGATTGGATGATGGATGGTACTTGCATGCATCACTTTACACTTTCTTTGACACTTCAGTTTACTTATTTAATGTGATGGGTGAATAAGAGTTGGGATAAATTGATGTAGTTATTTCTTCATTTGTCATACACTGTATCTTTCCCAACACTTCCAGAGCTGTGCACTTAGGTAAGTGGCTGTTCTGCTCAGCTGGTGCATGTGCTAGTTGGCGGACCATCACCCTCATCGTCGGCAGCATCAACCAATATGTCATCCTCGTCATCAAGCAAAACCTTCTTCTGCATCATCCAGGTCATTGGGGTCATCTGAAGGCTGCAGCAATGAGGGAGAAGAGGACAGTGAAAATGGGTTCACTCCAGCACGTATCACAATTGTACAGTATACAAGTACCTGTCTGTTGGAATGCCCCAGGCTGTGCCCAACTGGCTGGCAGCACCACAGGTAATATTTATTATGTTTTGTCAGTGTAATGCACAAATCCTGCACCAGCAGCACATAACATACGTAGTATTGTCCTCAGGCACATCTGAAATGTGAACCCATTGAACTGTGGGCTCAAGCTGCCTTCCTCCTGCAGTTCACCATCCACTTTTCTGGAGATAGGGAGGGAGCTGAGGAATGTTTGTCAAACCTGGCAGTGGAGCTGACCTGTACACTACATGAAGGCATCCGTGTTTATATACTTTACTAAGCTTATATTGTATGTAAAATGGCCTGTATACTACATCTGTCTTCACTCAGTGTCAACATACACTTCACAATGAAGTCAGTTAGATGGAATATCAAAGCAACAGAAACTAAACCATTTTTGTTAATAATAAACTTATGGAGGGTTGTTCATGCTGTTGTTTGGGTAGGGACCATTACTTGCCAGTGTATCACCTCAGACATTACAACAATTGGGACAAGATTAAGATATCAAGTATCCTGGAGTTTTGTAATATGTTAGGAATAATTTTCTGTGAACTGGTGGGTTAATCAGGGGCAGAAATTATTAGCCGTATGGGGAGGATGAAAAACAAGAGACTGTGCGTGAGGTGGAGGGGGAGACTGGGGATAAGATGGGAGGATGTACTGGAACGATAAATGAGAGAGGAGGATATGAGTTGGAGGGAGGGCAGTCAAAGTACAGGGCAGTGTGGAAGCAGTTTGTTTCTGGTCACTCCATACAGGATTAAGGCTTCAGGCAATAGTAAGATAAATTATTCTATGTATTGCCAGCAGCCTTAATCCTTTAAGGGTTACTTCACTTGTGTGTACGATTGTTGTATGCAATCAGTAGCCAGAGTCAGGAGTTTGAGGATGTGGTTTCAATTCCAGTAACTCTTCTTGGAATCTTTATGTATCTATTGCAATAGATATGCATTATTTAAGGTCAGTTGTTAATTTCGTTTGCATTTTAGGTGTAACTAACCTTTATTTTTGTTTAAAATTGCCTTATATATAGCATTATATGTGTAAGATGGTGGTAGTTAAACATCCAATCCCCATTTTTGCCCATAGGTTATGTACTTTTTATAAGAACAGATTTTCATAAATGTAACTACTGGTAACATCAGGAACCCTTTTGTATTAGAGTTTTGTATGAGGAACCACAATGTTATTTTGAGTAGTGCATGTGTGGATGGTAGAGAAAAAGTTCAGTAGTACCTTTAATACTTTATAAGTGTCGGTGTTACAGAAGGAGTTAAGTGCTAAAGGGAAGATGATCAACCAGGTTGTACTTATAAGGTGGAGCCATTACTTCAGATTGTTTGGTGATGTGTGATAATGACTATGGCATATGTCACTGGGTATGCTGTCTGATTGTTATAATCTCTCTCTCTGGTGGGAAGGAAGGGGGATCCTACCTCATCCCTTTTCTTAGGTAGGAACTGGGGGAGAAACATTGGGATGCTATGTATGAACAGGTAGTTCTAGTGGTGTGCCTGCCCTCTCCAATTTGTTATATTTACGCAAGCAGAATAAAGGCGTCTGTATATAGTAGGATTATACAGTACTGAAAAATCAGTGTAATTGCAGAGAAGGAGTTAAAGTGACTTGTGATCCCACAGGGCATTCAGCAGGTATCAGATCTGAGCCAGCGAACAGGATTGTTAGTGTGGCAGGCCAAACTTATCAGCTGGGCTGCCCACTTCCTCCATCCTTGCACCCCTCATCCCCTGGCTTCCTCATCACCTACTGTGGAGGGGCAGCAGCAACACACAAGGCCTCTAGTGTCACCCAAACCAGCACTGTCTCATGGTAAATGCCTCCAGTCACTCACCCGATACCTGGATGATGCAAGGTTAGTCATATCTGCCTGTGTTTGCTGTCATTGTATGCAATTACCTTTGTCTATATGTGTCCAGCTGTGCATTTATCATGAGGTAACAAAACTCCACTGATATCTGGATGATTCATAGTTTGTCAGATGGATTAATATTACTGACAAAATAATCTGGAATGTCATTTTTGACTTAGTTTTTATTATTAGTGGTTGGTGGGGGAGCTAACCAACCACTCACTCGATGTAGTGCTTTCTCAGGTGCCTGCCCTTTCCTCTTTTCCTTCTTTCCATCTTTCCTCTTCTGTCTTTCCCTCATTCTTTCTTCTTCCTTCTGTCTACAGGTAACTACACTGAGTGACAAGCCAAATGGTTTCCTGTACACCAGGAAACCATTTACTATGCTGGGTGGTAACCATATAACCAAATTAAGGTGCCTGGTGTTTTAGTGGGCAATGTAGGCGCTCCTGTCGGATTGAGTCTGTGCATGTTTATATCCAAGGATTGGTTGGGGTTTATTGCTCATGTAATGCTACTCACGGATGAGTGAGGCTGGTCACTCTCATCTTAAATGTCATCTTACCTAGCCCCGGGCTCCTACGTTCATGGGGCAGCACTGGATTAGATGATGATTTTTTTAAATTTATTTTTTACCTCCCGCCAAGATTTCAAGAGACATAACTGGAGGAGTTAAATGTGGCTTTCAGACACATCACTAGAGGTTCATATATTGCTGAAGTAAATAATCTGGCATTAGTGAGTGTATATTTAAAGAAACTACTGAAGTTTAACCTATTGTGCTTTGGACCCATTAAACCATTTAATATGATAATGTATTTTATTTTTAAAATTCATTTTTCTAACAATTTTATTGAACTGTGATGAACCACCTATAGCCAAGCTTCTAGTACTCTCTTTTAAAAATACAGTAAAGTTAAATTGTCTGTGCATATGATTATGGTGTATTTTTTATTTTTAAAATTTCTTCTAACAATTTTATTGAACTGAGACAAACTTCTTTTAGCCAGGATGCTACTAATACTCTCTTCAAAGTAAATTACAGTTAATGTAAATTGTCAGTGGATGAAGAAAATGGATGTTTTAAAGATTTCATATTGAAAGGGTCAGGTATATTTTATTGGTACCCACATAATGAAAATTTTTTATCAATTGATCTTAAGATTGAAACTTCTATACTGGTAACTTTGCAGTAGACATTTGTCATTACTCTTCCTCCCTGTGCCAGCCTCTTCCTCCTCCTCCTTTTTTAATGCCAGCCTCCTCTCTCTCTCTTCCCTCGGCGTTAGTAATTTCCTTCTCCTCCCTTTCTCTTTCAGTGCCAGCCCTTTTCTCCCCCTCCACACCACCACCCTCTATCTCTGTCTCTCATTTGCATCCTCTCTCATTTGCATCCTTCTCCTCCCCCCTCCTTTCTCAGTGCACTTCCCTTGCTTCTCACTCCCTCTTTTCTCAGTGCACTTCCCTTATACCTTGCTCCCAACTAGTGCCTAGTCCCCTTACACCTAGCTTCCTTCTTTCTCAGTGCCCCTTCCCTTACGCCTCCTCGCCCCCCCCCCCCACTTGTAGCCTCCTACTCCTTCTCCCCCTCATTTCACAGTGCCCACCCCTTTCTCTCCTTCTCTCTCTGTGCCAGCTCCTTATTCCTCCTCCCTTCTGTCTCAATGCCAGCCCCTTCCTTTTCCTCCCTTCCGTCTCAATGCCAGCCCCTTCCTTCTCCTCCTGTCCTCTCCATCTCAGTGCCAGCCTCTTCCTCCTCTGTTCTGTGTGTGTGCCAGCTCTGTACTCCTCCTTTCCTTCTATCACATTGCCAGCCCCTTCCTCTTCCATTCTCCTCTCTCAGTGCCAGCTCCCCCTCCCCTTTTTCTCTCATAGTGCCAGCCTCTTCCTCCACTTCCTCTTCATTCTCGTCAACTTCTGTCCCAGTTCCAGCCTCCTCCTCCCTCTCCCCCCTCACTGCCAACACTTCCCTTATTCAAGAAAAGGCAACTGGTCACTTGCCTCATAATCTAGCCTGGACTAAGCTGTGTTGGTCCTGTGCTCCTGATGGAGCACTGAAGGTTTGTATGATGGTTGGAGGAGTGATTTTTAACAATTTTATTATTACTTTTAACCAGTTTTGTTCTGATCCCATTCACAACAGGGGTGGAAGGACAATTGATCAGCAACATTAAGGGTGAGACAGACTTCCAGCTGACACCTAAGTGTGCCTTCATACTCACCCTTCTTGATGCCCAAGGTAATTAATGTATTGAAGGTTACACTTGTTTTCAAGCAAAATACACTTTATGTCCACTTGATTAAAAATTATTGTATTCCTACTTTATCATTTGTCTTGTTCGTGAAAGTTGAAACATTGGTGGTAATGGTGGTTGTATTTAACATAAAATAATTACAGTATAATACTGGAAGGTGGGGGTGCTGTCACCCTTTCTCCCTTCCCCCCTTTTCTCTGTCCCCACCCCTTCCCTCTCCTCCCACTTGATAGTGACCCCCTCTCTTCCCCCACACAGTGTAGTGCCTCCCCCCTCTCTGTTCTGCTTGATGTAGTCCCCCCTCCCCCTTTCCTTGATATCCCCATCCTCATCCCCCCTTCTCTACTTGTAGTCCCCATCCCCTCTCTTTCTACTTCATGTTGTCCCCATCCTTCCCTGTCTCCTATGTAGTCCCCCTGAGTGACAAGTGAAATGGTTTGCTATATCCCATGTCATTTGCTATGGTGGGTGGTGGATTAATGGGTTAAGGTGCTCCAGCTGGATGGAGACTGTAAGGGTTTCATCTGAGGGGTGGGCAAGTGAGGCTGGTAGCTGTTGCCTCATTGGCACTGAGTCGCTCCAGCTGCCTGTGTAATAGGCCACAAAAATGCATTAATTGTTGTTGTATCAGCATAACCACTGGGTCCATATTCTTGTAACTTAACCCTCTGAGGCATTTGACGCAAATCGCGTTCTTTGTGGTTTGGCATATAAATGCACGAAAACGCGAATCTCTGATGAGGCAGTGCGCAGCAGAAAAACCTCAGTATCTCACGACCAGGTGGGCTGAAGGGTAGCGCTGCTGTCAGTCATCCCTTTAAATCCACCATTTTCCCCCTCCCACCCGAGGTAGAAGCCATTATTGAAATATTGTGATTGTACAGTGTTTTTGACTATAATGTGAAGTGATTGTGTCTGTGGAACATAGATATATTGTTTGTAAAGCATTGGGGCCTGTTATCAGCCGTTAGGCCCAGAGGCAGGAGTGTGGTTTGTTATAACGGGGTTTCCACTCTGCATCACCCTGCCCGTATATGATGTGGGTAATTTACCTTTATAATGAAGCCAGTACTTATATTTTGTGAAACATATAGTACCTGGATTAGTGAAATAACTGACCTACCATAGCAGGCATTATGAATGCCATAGAGATATGCCATAGTCGCTAAGGAAACAAGCAGTCACGTAGGCCATAGAGTCAGGAAGGGAATAATAGAGGAGGTTGGGATGGAATCATGTGATAGTGTTTTGTATTGCATATTGGTTGTGTGAAATATAAGTATAAAATAGTGTGGTGAGTGTTCGTCGAAATATTGCATGCATTGACTGATTTAGCTCAAACCTAGTGCAGGTATCAGAGACAAGAAATATGTCACACAATCACAGACTTCAGTGAAAAGATATTGCACCAAGCTCAGACAGTGCTATATTACGTATGGTCTAGTGTGAAACATATGAATAAACTAGTGCAGCGAGTGTTCTCTGAGAAATGTTGCAAGCACTGATTGACTTAGCGAAAACCAAGCACAAGGATCAGAGACAAGAAATATCCCACACATATATACGTATGTCGTGCAGCGAATGTTCATGGAGAAATCAATTGTGTGCATCGCATGTGTAGTGCAAGGAGGAGAGAACAAAATATGCCCCCCCACACACACACACACACACACACTCTACATAACTCCTCGTCTTCAAACCCTTCAAGGATCTGCCAACATCTCAACACCTCTGGAGGAAGTGAGTTATCCTTATTTTGTTGATTTGTATATTGACCTATTTCTATATTTCTATACTTTTTACACAAACAAGTATTGTTTTTTACATATACACATATGACATGTAAGAAAGTTCAGCTTCAGTATCACTACCTAGCAAAAAGACCGGTGGTCGTCGAGTTTCTGAGAGCTCTATCAAAAAGCTTATGATATTTTACATGTATACTTTGAGCACAAAACGAAAATAATAAAATCTAACGAGCAAAAATATGTAGATGTGGGTGAGGCAGGGAAAGGGAGTGTTTTTATCTTGTTTCCGGGCAAGGAGGAGTACTCTACGTTTGTCGTCCATTTACTCGAAAACTATTAGACGTATCAATTTCCTGTAAGAACCATGATAAAAATCAGTGAATTCTATGTATGTACAGGACATAACAATGCATTTTTCACAGATGAAAAGTCGTCGTTACATTGGCGGGAATATAAAGGTTATTGTGCACACATGACGAAAGTGTAGCATGGCCGTAAGTACCCAGTAGTATTTTTGCAATGTACTCGGAAACTATGAGGCCTATTAAAAAATCTGCACGGCCCATGAGAAAGCTCATGAAATTCTACACAAGATTATAAAATAAAAACATAAGCATGTGAGAAAGCTTTTGCAGAAAAGCTACCTGCTTTAAAAAAAAAAATGGCTTTCAGTTTTGGGCTATTTTCTCAAAAACTACAAACCATATCTTAACCGGACTTTCCCAATAGAAAGCTGATGAAATTCTCTATCAAAACTTCTAATAACATTTTTCTGTATGATGGAAAACATTTGAAATAGGATGTTGGGAAGTGAAATTGACGTTTGGAAATGTTTATTCACGGTGGCCTATTGTACTTTTATTTGTATTTTTGTTTTTGTTTTTGTTTGTTTGTTTTTTTTGCTTATGGGCTAGAACAAACATTGGCAAATAAGCTATGTAGGTTTCATGGCAACATATAGAGGTTTGGGTGGCGAAAATATGTGTTTTCAGCGTTGCGTGGGCTGGCTGGCGGAGAAGGGGGTGGAGTAAAATCGTTTCTGCAAAACATAAAACTTATGTGTGCACGAGAGGGCTAAGGAGGCTGCCTAGCATCTTTTCCGTAGCTAATTATTTTTGGATAGGGCTGCCTACTGTCAATTCGTATGGTATTTATGCTGAGTATGGAGGTATTGTAATGATTTAAATGACACAAGATGATAGTAAGGAATAATAAGCAGAACAATCACTTGGGAGAGATATTACACAGTTTCTAACTGATTGGCCTTGGTCATCCCCCTTCCCCCCCAATCCTACTGTTCACCCCCCCCCTTTTTTTTTTTTCTAGATAGGGTTGAGATGATTACTATCCCTACCCCCCCTGCATCCATATTACCCTAACTTGTTGGTAGGTGGGGGCTCTCACCATCCACTCACTCAGTGTAGTGCTGCTTTGGGTGTCCACCCTTTCCTCTCTTTCTTCCTTCCACTTCTGTCGTGCTTTCCTTCATTCTTTCCTCTTTCTTCAGCCTATGGGTGACTTTACACTGAATGACATGCCAAATGGTTTCCTGTATACCAGGAACCTTTTTTTTTTTTTTTTTTTTTTTTTTTATGCGAGGAAGAAGGAACCAAAGGCCATGAGCCTGCAGTAACAGTTCCCTCCAAGAGAAAAACAAAATACAATAGAGAGCCAAATTCAAGATCCGATCATTTTGAGATGCCTGGACACACTGTGTTTGAAAGCCTGGAGATCATAGGCAGCAGGAAATACAGATAGAGGAAGACAGTTCCAGAGCTAACCTGTTGCATAAATGAAAGACTGGGAGTAACGGTTAACTCTTGCATTAGAGAGTTGGACAGAAAAGGGATGAGAGTTTGCTGCCAGACGGGTGCTACACGCCCGTCGTAGAGGTGGAGGAATGCAAGCAGACAGTTCAGAGAAGCAGTGACCATTAAAGCAGCGATAGAAAAGAGATAAAGATCCAACAGTGCGGCGAAGAGACAGAGGTTGAAGGGAGTCAGTAAGAGGAGGAGAGTTAATGAGACGAAAAGCCTTTGACTCCACCCTATTGAGAAGAGCTGTATGTGGGGAGCCTCCCCACACATGAGAGTTGTACTCCACACAGGGGCGGATAAAACCCCTGTATAGAGTCAACAATCGTGCAGGGGTAAAGAAAGAGCGGAGTCGGCTTAGCACACCCAATCTCTTGGAAGCAGATTTTACAAGAGATGTAATATGATCTTTCCAAGATAAATCCCGAGTAAATGAAACCCCAAGCATGTTCATGGATGATGCAGGATTAAGCTGAATATTACTAAACATTAATGGGTATACCTGTGGAAGATTTTGTCGGGTTGATAGGTGTAAGAACTGAGTCTTAGATGCATTAAAGACAACCATATTATTTTTACCCCAGTCAGAGATACGAGCCAAGTCAGACATTAGGTGTGCCATAGCCTCATCCCTTGTTTCTTGAAGTAACTGTTGAGATGGGCGTTGCGGGAACCGAATGGAAAGGTGAAGGGTGGAGTCATCAGTGTATGAGTGGATAGGGTTAGATGTACAGCTTAGAAGATCACTGATGAATAAAAGGAAGACAGTTGGTGATAGGACAGAGCCCTGAGGAACACCACTGTTGATAGATCTAGGAGAAGAACGATGGCCGTTTACAACAGCGGCTATAGAACGACCAGAAAGGAAGCTAGCGATGAAGGCACAGATAGAAGGATAGAAACCGTAGGAGGGCAGTTTGGAAATTAAAGATTTATGCCAGACTCGATCGAAAGCCTTTGAGATGTCCAGTGCAATGGCAAAGCTTTCGCCAAAGTCCCGAAAGGAGGATGACCAGGAGTCTGAAAGGTAGGTGAGAAGATCGCCAGTGGAGCGTCCCTGACGGAACCCATACTGACGATCGGAAAGAAGGTTGTGATAGGAAAGATGCCTTAAAATTTTTCTATTAAGAATTGACTCGAAAACTTTTGAAATACAGGACGTTAAAGCAATTGGACGATAGTTGGAGGGTTGGGAGTGGTCACCCTTCTTTGGGACTGGCTGAATGAGAGCAAACTTCCAGCAAGAAGGAAAGGTACAAGTTGACAGACAAAGGCGAAAGTGTTTGCCTAGGCAGGGTGTAAGCACAGAAGCACAGTTCTTGAGAACAACAGGAGGGACCCCATCAGGCCCATATGCCTTATTAGTATTGAGGCCTGTGACAGCTGAAAATACATCAACTGAAGAAATTTTAATGTCAGCCATGAGGAAGTCAGAGGGGAGAAGTGATGGAGGAACAGCACCGGAATCGTCTAAGGTGGAATTGGAGGAGAAAGTCTGTGCGAAGAGATCTGTTTTATCGGTAGAAGAAATAGCTACAGAACCATCAGAGTAGAAAAGAGGAGGGAAGGATGATGAGGTAAAGTTGTTAGAAAGATTTTTGGCAAGGTGCCAGAAGGAGTGGGAAGAATTCGAGTTGGAGAGTTGAGAGCATTTAGTATGGGTGAAATTATTTTTAGTAGAGCGAAGAACAGACTTAGTACGATTCCGGGCAGAAACGTAAAGATGATGTGATTCAGGGGTGGGATGGCTCCGGTACCTTTTGTAGGCCTTCTCCTTGTTGCGGACAGCATTAGAACAAGTGTGATTAAACCAAGGCTTTCTTGTGTTAGTCAAAGGATATGAGAAAGGAATGTATGCTTCCATGCCCGAGAGATTAACCTCCGTAATGCGCAAGGCACACTCAGATGGCTCACGGCCATGGAAGCAATAATCATTCCAGGGAAAATCAAAGAAGTACTGCCTGAGGGCCTCCCAGTCCGCGGCTCCAAAATGCCACAGACGACGTTTCCCTGGAGGGTCCACAGGCCGTACCGGAGTGATAGGACAGGTTAAGGTAATAAGGTTGTGATCGGAGGAGCCCAACGGAGAGAAAAGATTAACAGAGTAAGCAGAAGGATTAGTTGTGAGGAAGAGGTCAAGTATGTTGGAGCTCTCTCCAAGGCGGTCAGGGATATGGGTAGGGTGCTGTACAAGCTGCTCTAGGTCATTAAGGATAGAAAAGATGTAGGCTTGTTCACCAGGTGGATCCGTGAAAGGAGAGGAGAGCCAAAGGTGGTGGTGAACATTGAAATCTCCAAGAATGGAGATTTCAGAGAAAGGAGAAATGGACAGAATGTGTTCCATAGTAGAAGTAAGATAGTTGAAGAATTTTTGATAGTCAGTAGAATTAGGGGATAAGTAAACAGCACAGATATATTTAGTCAGAGAAAGACAGGAAAGCCGAAGCCAGAGTGTGGAGAATTCAGAAGAATCAAGTTCAGGAACACGAGAGCAAGATAAGTCGTTGTGTATGTATACACAACAGCCACCTTTGGCTTTGAAATGAGTATAGAGAAAGTAGGAGGATACAGAAAAGGGTTTGCTGTCAGTTGCCTCAGACAGCTGAGTCTCTGTTAGAAAAAGAAGGTGGTAACCATATAACCAAATTATGGCATCTGGTGGTGTAGTGGGTAATTCAGGCACTCCAATCGGATTGGGCATATGTAGGTTAATATCCAAGGGGTGGTTGGGGTATAATGCATGTGTAATGCCATGCAGGGATGAGTGAGGCTGGTCACTCTTATCTTAAATGTCAGGCCCAACTTGCCTAGCCCCGGGCTCCTACACTCCTCATGGGGCAACATAGGATTGGATGATGGATTACCCTAATTCCACTAAAAGATCAGATTAGATAGGATCCAGAAAGAGAAAGCATATAGGTATATTTTGTTGTATCAAGATGTTATTGAAGGATGACCTCATGCACTGGCACTGATATAACCATGTACCCAGTCTTGTTATCCCCTGAAAGGATGAGGATTGACTGCAAGATAAGAGCTTGTAGTTCACTGGTTCACCTTCAGAGGAGCCTGGGACTACAGCAGCAGGAAAAACATCATAAAGATGATGAATATGATGGCAATATTTCTTTGATGATCAGTTATGATCATCAGCACAATAAGAAATATTACCATCATATTGATCTTTATCCCTGTGATGTTTTTCCTGCTGTTCTAAAACACTAGGGCCCATATTGTTATCAGTTAACTTCCTAATATCTCTTCCTTTACAGTTATTTTGCTTATTACTCAAGTAACACAGTGTCTCTCTCCCTACCAGGCTGCAGCAATCCACTCTTCCTGTTGTCCAAACTCCCCAACTCACTGCTTCCAACATCTGTCATATCATCATTTGCTGAAGTTTTTTTTATTGACCATAGGTAGAAGGTGGTCATGCAAATACTGTAGGTGTATTTTGTACATATAAATGGTTGTATATTAATTGAACTGGACTAAAGTGATTATGTACAGGACATTTTTACATTGAAGGTTTTGAGTGTGGGGGGGACTACCTTTTTTTTTTTTTTTTCCCGGTTAGAGCTGTAATACATATATAAAGGCGGACCTATGCTTAATGCTCAGCATGTTTCTTACACACAGACATGAGTAGATCTGGATCAGTGGATCTTTTTTTAAATGCTCCATTATGTGAATTTCTATTACCCTTTGCATCAGGAGGAAATTTTCTAAAGCTAATACAGGTAGTTAATTGATACTAAGTCATTGATGTATGCAGGCAAAAAATTAAAGTAACTTTTAACCACTTCACACTGAATTTTTACCGAGGTCATTCAGAATGGGGCATTTTTGCTTTCAGAGAGAACACTGCAAAAGCCACTCAGTTTGCCACTGTGATGGCCTGAATAAATTAATGTAAAATAGATCCACAAAGGCTTCAAATGTCAGAATAATAGTTTGTCTGAATGCACAACTAATATTACTATACATTTTTTACCGGCATTCTAACTTGGCCTAAAATTAACATGTTTTCCATTATCACTGTACAGTACTTGTAACAAGAGGTTACCTAGAATATTGTGCTAGTCATGAGGAAGTGCTGAAATTGATGTTTCTGGCATTGAACAAGAATTTCAGCTACAAAATTATGAAAATTCAGCCAAGTTAAGGTGAAGAGAGTATAGCCATGTATCATATATGTATAGTAAATGAATGTTATTTTGTAAAAATAAACTCCTGTATGTACATTGTTAAAATCTTGTTTCAGTTGCCTGTCTATACCCATTTTACCTTAACTTGGTCCAAATTTCTTTCAGTCTTATGTTCTTGTGCTAAGTACTGTTTGGAGTACATCGCTATGTGATGTTGGTATTGTCAATCAGTTATACCATTGTTCTGTATCACTGTATAATGTAAGTATTAGTGTACAATGTAACACTAAAGTTGCCACTACTCAAGCTAGTGGCAAAATAATAGTACCAACAGCATATGGAAAGACATCAGAACTTACAGATTTTATGCATAAAAATATATTTTGGGGGCCAAATAATTATACTGCAGTGGCATCTTTAGTATTACATATTGCACACTGATTAGTTAGACCTTTACACTATGTTCAAAAAGTTTACCCCCTACACCTTAAGCAGGAGAGAGAGGCAGGGTACATAGAAGGGGAAATGAGGTGTGTGTGTGTGTGTGTGTGTGTGTGAGAGAGAGAGAGAGAGAGAGAGAGAGAGTGTTGTGTGAGAGAGCAAGAGAGAATGGTACAAATAACAAGGGGAAATGGAGCTGTGTGTGTGTGAGAGAGAGAGAGAGAGAATGGTACAAATAACAAGGGGAAATGGAGCTGTGTGTGTGTGAGAGAGAGAGAGAGAATGGTACAAATAACAAGGGGAAATGGAACTGTGTGTGTGTGTGTGTGTGTGTGTGTGTGTGAGAGTGAGAGAGAGAGAGAGAGAGAGAGAGAGAGAGAGAGAGGGGGGGGAGACATGATAAAGGGATCAGAGTTAAGGGGAAGAAGAATAGAGAGAAAATGGGGGTTAATGGGTACATATAATGAGAAATGTGTGTGTGTGTGTTAAGGGGGAGAAGTATGATAAAGGGATATGAGAGAGAGAATTATGGGGGTCAAGTATGATAAGGAGAGAGAGAGAGAAACGTATAAGGGGAAATGATGTGTGTGTGAGGGAGAGAGAGAGAGAGTTACGGGGGGGGGGTTCTTTCCTCAATTTATGGCCCCCCAAAAATACAAAATGCTTTCCGTGCACTCACCCACGCCATATAACGATATAATACTGGATGGTTTAGTAGTAGTAGTTCACCTGAAATGTGAACCCAGTGGACTGCAGGTTGGAATTATTGTGTACGGCTGATTATTATTTTCCCACCAATCACCAATAATTTTTCGCTAAATTGTCTCAGATGTCCTCCCCATATCCCATACCCCCGTCATCCTGTCATTATCCTACCCTCCCGTCCCCTCACTCTCCTACCCATACTGCCTTCCCTTTATCAATACCGAGATTGTTTTGGGAAATAATCAGTTACATAATAATTTCAGCCTTTGGCCCACTTGGTTCACATTTCAGATGAACTTGTGGCTAGAACTACTACTACTACTACTACTAAAACCATCCAGTATTGTGTCTTTATATGGAGTGGTTGAGTCCACAGAAAGTATCTTTGTTTTTTTGTAAGTCATGAATTGAGAACAGAATCCCCCCCCCCATGTGACTCTTTCCCCATTAATATTTCTCCCCCTTCATTATTTACATCCTTTTTCATAGCCACGAACCTCATATACAATGTAACTGGAGTACAAAATAAAATGGTCGAAATACTACCTACCCTGTTTCCTGTATCCTCTGTAGAAGACAATACTTACCAGGCCCATGGGTGAATAGGGTGGAATAAGGCCTTGGTGTTCAGCAGTGAAAAAATTAGTTCACATATTTTCTACCAGATGGCAGCACTGGTAAATTAGTTCACATATTTTCTACCAGATGGCAGCACTGGTAAAATTAGTTCACATATTTGCCAACAGATGGCAGCACCGTCGAATCCGATAGGCGACGGTGGCGCCATCTACCAGGCTAAAAATCAGGGGGGGGGGCCATCAATAGGGAATCATAAGGCCCGGGTGTTCAGCAGTGGTACAAGCTTCCAATTTTTCCCACCAGATGGCAGCACCAGTCTTCTCAGGAACAGCAAAACATAAGCCCCCTTCCCTGTACAACCAAAAATAGTTCAAAGAATGACCAATAGATGGCAGCACTAACAATGGTACTGCCATCTATTGGTCATTCTTTGAACTATCTTTGGTTGTACAGGGAAGGGGGCTTATGTTTTGCTGTTCCTGAGAAGACTGGTGCTGCCATCTGGTGGGAAAAATTGGAAGCTTGTACCACTGCTGAACACCCGGGCCTTATGATTCCCTATTGCTAAATCCCGGAGCTCACCAAATTTTCTTTCGCTCTCCCATAATTAGGAATTAAAAACACACATAAGACTTGAATGGGTGACCGCCTGGGAACACCAGATGCTGTTGGCATCCCTACATGTCAAGTGGGGTTGGTGGAGGATTAGTGCCCCTCCCTGTAAAACAATTAACTCTAAGCCCTTGGCCACCCCGTCTGGGATACATGGCGTCTGGCAATGAATGAAAAAAATGAAAACCGCCTGAAAAAGCTAGAATAAAATACTTATCACATCATCGGCTCTTCAGGCCGATGATGTAGACAAGGAGGAGGAAGGGGGGGAGAACACGAGGGGGAATTGGATTTGGAGGAAGACGGGGATTAGGAAAGGGACGAGTATTAGGAGGGGGTACGAGGATTAGGAAGGGGGAGGAGGATTGGGAAGGGGGACGAGGATTAGGAGGGGGCGAGGATCAGGAGGGGGAAAAGGATTAAGAAGAAGACGAGGATTAGGAGGGGGCGAGGATTAGGTGGGGGACGAGGATTAGGAGGGGGACGAGGATTAGGAGGGGGGATGAGGATGAAAGGGAAGAGAGGGGACGAGAGGGAGGAGGGGTATGAAGAGGAATGGGGGTGAGGGGGAGGAGAAGGGGACAGAGAGGGTATGAAGAGGGAGAGGAGAGGGAATTAGGAGGAGGGGGCGGAGAGCGGATGAGGAGGGAGAGGAGAGGGGATTAGGAGGAGAGTGGATGAGGGAGGAAGGAGAGGGGATGAGGGGGAAGGGACGATGATAAGGGGGGAAGATGAAGGGGATGAGGAGCAGAAGGGGAGGATGAAGAGGTTGAGGGGGTGGGGGTGAGGAGGATAAGGGGATTGGGAAGAGGATGAAGAGAAAGGGGATGGGGGAGAGGATGAGGGGGTGGGGGAGAGGATGAGGATGAGCGGGTGGGGGAGAGGATGAGGATGAGGGGGTGGGGGAGGATGAGGATGAGGGGGTGGGGGAGAGGATGAGGATGAGGGGGTGGGGGAGAGGATGAGGACGAGGGGGTGGGGGAGGATGAGGAAGAAGGAGGTGGGGGAGGAGGAGGAGGAGGGGGTGGGGGTGGGGGGGGAGGATGAGAGGGGTGAGGGAGAGGAGAATTAGGAGGAGGGGGGTGGGGGAGAGGAGAATTAGGAGGAGGGGGTGGGGGAGGAGGAGGAGGATTAGGGGGATAGGGAGGAGGAGGAGGAGGATGGGGAGAAGGAGGAGGAGGGGGGTGTGGGAGGAGGAGGGGGGGAGGAGGAAGGGGAGTATGATGATAAGGTGGAGGAGAAGAGGGGAGAAAGGGGAAGAGAAGTGGATGATGATGATGATGATGATGATGAGGAGGAGGAGGAGAAGGAGGGGGAGGACGAGGAGGAGGGAGAAGATGACTAGGAGGAGGAGAAGGGGGGGAGATGACGAAGAGGCTGGCATAGAGGAAGACATGGGAAGAGGAGACGGGGAGGGGGGAAGAGGAGGCGGGAAAGGGGAGAAGAGGAGGAGGAGATCGGGAGGGGGAAGAGGAGGAGATGGGGAGGGGGAAGGGGAGGAGGAGATGGGAAGGGGGGAAGGGGAGGGGGAAATTGGGAGGGGGAAGAGGAGAAGGGGATGGGGGGAGGAGGTTGGCACTGCGGGAGGTGGAGGCAGCTTGGCATTGAGGGAGGGGAGGAAAAGGGGGTTGGCGCCGAGGGAGGGGAGGAGGTTGGCGCCGAGGGAGGGGAGGAGGTTGGCACTGAGGGAGAGGTGGAGGAGGAGGAGGAGGAGGAGGAGGTTGGCACTCAGGGAGAGGAGGAGGTTGGTACTGAGGAAGAGGTGGAGGAGGAGGTTGGCACCGAGGGAGAGGAGGAGGAGGACGAGGTTGGCACTGAGGGAGGGGAGGAGAAGGAAGTTGGCACTGAGGGAGGGGAGGAGGTTGATACTGAGGGAGATGTGGAGGAGGAGGTTGGAACCAAGGGAGGGGAGGAGGAGAAGGAGGATGTTGGCACGGATGGAGAGAAGGAGGAGAAGGAGGAGCTTGGCACTGAGGAAGAGGAGGAGGTGGAGGAGGACGAGGTTGGCATTAAGGGAAGGGAGGAGAAAGAGGTTGGCACTGAGGGAGGGGAGGAGGCGGTTGGCACTGAGGGAGGGGAGGAGAAAGAGGTTGGCACTGAGGGAGGGGAGGAGGCGGTTGGCACTGAGGGAGGGGAGGAGAAAGAGGTTGGCACTGAGGGAGAGGAGGAGGCGGTTGGCACTGAGGGAGGGGAGGAGGCGGTTGGCACTGAGGGAGGGGAGGAGAAAGAGGTTGGCACTGAGGGAGGGGAGGAGGCGGTTGGCACTGAGGGAGGGGAGGAGAAAGAGGTTGGCACTGAGGGAGAGGAGGAGGAGGAGGAGGAGGAGGTTGACACTGAGGGAGAGGATTACATAGGATTACATAGGAAAGCAAAGAGCAACAGACCTTAAGATCCTTTCGAGGCTGCTTGTTACAAAGAAAACTACGACTACACGATCTAACTCTACATGCTGAAGGATAAGGAATGTAAAGCAAGAAGGCTAGTCAAGGATGAGGGGGATGAGGTTGGCACTGAGGGAGAGAAGGAGGAGGATGAGGTTGGCACCGAGGGTGAGGAGGAGGAGGAGGTTGGCACTAAGGAAGAGGAGGAGGAAAAAGAGGTTGGCACTGAGGGAGGGGAAGAGGAGGTTGGCACTGACGGAGGGGAGGAGAAAGAGGTTGGCACTGATGGAGAGGAGGAGGAGGAGGAGGAGGAGGAGGAGGAGGAGGTTGGCACTGAGGGAGAGGAGGAGAAGGAGGTTGGCACTGATGGAGAGAAGAAGGAGGAGGTTGGCACTGATGGAGAGAAGGAGGAGGAGGAGGAGGTTGGTACTGATTTAGAGAAGGAGGAGGAGGAGGTAGCTGCCACTTAGGGAGAGGAGCAAGCGGAGGAGGTTGGTACTGAGGGAGAGGAGGAGGAGGAGGTTGTCACTGAGGGAGAGGAGGAGGAGGAGGAGGAGGAGGAGGTTGGCACTGAGGGAGAGAAGGAGGAGGAGGAGGTTGGCACTGATGGAGAGAAGGAGGAGGAGGAGGAGGTTGGCACTGATGGAGAGAAGGAGGAGGAGGAGGAGGTTGGCACTGATGGAGAGAAGGAGGAGGAGGAGGAGGTTGGCACTGATGGAGAGAAGAAGGAGGAGGAGGAGGAGGAGGTGGGCACTGAGGGAGAGGAGGAAGAGAAGGAAGAGAAGGAGGTGGGCACTGAGGGAGAGGAGGCGGTTGGCACTGAATGGGAGGAGGAGAAGGTTGGCACCGAGGGAGAGGAGGAGGCTGGCACTGAGGGAGAGGAGGAGGAGGTTGAAGTGGAGAGAAGGGTAGGACTAGGAGGAGGAGGTTGGCACTGAGAAGGATTAGGATTAAGATAAGTAGGTGGGCACTGAGAGGGGGTAGAATTAGGAGGTTGGCACTAAGAGAGGGATAAGATTAGAAGGAGGTTGGCACTGAGGGGTGTAGGATTAGGAGGAGGTTGGCACTGAGGGCTGACAGAATTAGGAGGTTGGCACTAAGAGGGGGACAGGATTAGAAGGAGGTTGGCACTGAGGGGTGTAGGATTAGGAGGTGGAAGTTGGCATTAAGGGGGAAGGAGGCAACTCACCTGGAAGTGTCTTATCCTCCAGGGCGGCTTAGTCTGCTGATGTGGGCGTAGGTGTGGCAGTGAAGGTGCTGAAATGAGGTAACAGTTAGTAAATAAAATACGTATTAACTGGACACACACACACACACACCTTAACATCCTATTCCATACTGTTTATACCTCATCATGTATTTTGTTACCTGACTCGTCCTACCAGCACACAATTTAAGAGAGTCCTTGATTAGTAAAAGGGTTGATGTAGACTGTATGCCACTCCTTCAGTACCAAAAGTCTATCCTAAACTAAATGTATCATGGAAATAGCAATAACTTAATATCTGTGAGCATCATTACGTAAGAGACGATTGAGAAGTGAAGGAGCGTAGGGGTCTTGATGTGGAGGTGGTAAGCACGTGAAAAGATAGATTTTGAGATGGTTTGGCCAAGTGGACAGGATGGAGAAAAAGACACTGACTAGGAGTGTGTAAGGCGACACGGGAGGGATAGGGAAGGGGAGACCGAGGATGAGACGGAGGGATGGTATACAGACGAGAATGGGATATGTGAGCTGGAGAGAGGTCAGTCAGATGGCAGAGGATAACGCGTCTGTGGCCAATCCTGACGGAAATCAAGCGTGTAACGATATAGATAATTAGACATAGATAGATGTAGACATAGAATTAGAAAGAGACATGCAGGGAGATACAGGCAAACTAATATATAGTGTCACGGGAGTCAAACACAAGATGCTCTAAGCTTATATCAATAAACATCAATAATCCAAGCATCACTATAACGTATCATTCATTTTACTCTTGCTAACTTCAAACAGTTTTACTAGTTACTGGGTTTCGTAACATTTTCCACAGAGACTTATTCCAATATTACATCCAAGCCTTCGTTTTCATATAATTTATTTCTTTTGACATCAAAACTTCTATTAAAATGACGAGATAAGGAGGCAAAATGAGCAGAGTAAATCGCCACCGAGGAAACGTTACGAAATATATTAGAACTAAACATAATAGTACATGCTATTTGGCATTTATGTGTAGATACAGGTCGCGTCAATAACATAACAGATACTACTGAGGTGTAATGTGCAGACTAAATCGCTAAGGAAGACGTATTACGAACCCCAGGTCCACTAAGAATACGAGGGTGAGTCAGCGTTGCCATGGATACCACTGGTGTTCCCCCTCACACGAGCGACGACGCTGTTCCTCACTCCACAGTGACCAGCATAAAAATGGCGATATTTCTATAACTTCACCTCCCAGCTGTGTGTTTTTGGTACAGGCGGGTGTGTATATGGTTATTACAACACTGGATCAATTATGTATCGCTTGTGTACCTGAACAACATTATTTAAGCCAAAAATAATATTCGTTCAGTGTTGCCAATATAAGGAAGAAACGAACCATCCCAGTTACACTCTTAAGACAAATAAAAACGGCTTTAGTTTCTAGTTTGTACTAAAGAAATAGTTTGTATGATGTTACCATCAGCAGTAACTATATTTCCTACCCCATATCTTCTTTATTTTTCTATTATCTTTATGCTAAAATCCATACCTGGTCAACAGGTAATGCAGTCATGATGTGGGAACTGTTGTGTGTCAGTCTGTACTGGAAAAGGTTCAAGGTTTTGGTTGAACCGCCTCCTTCACGTCAGGTAATGTGTGTTTAAGCTGCAGTAATCATTGATGCGGCTGTCTGGCTGAACCCAAGTGAACACATGCCATGTAACAATATTAATTGGACCATCAGTTGGGGTTAATTAAACCCGAGTATTTATGAAAATGCTGGAGCACTGGCAGGTTCGAAGCATTGCCGGTCTGAAGTGGTTGGTGTGGTGGATGAAAGGAGGGTGTAGTGCAGAAAGGGAAAATAGGAGAGGATAGGCCAAGACTGATGCTGTGTGAGAACAGAACATTTGTTAGGGTAGGATCAGACGGGCCAGATGTCAGGCTAAGTTTTACTGTACAAAATATACCAGATAAAGTGATTGGAAAGGCTCAGGTAAACTTATACTTGCTGTTTCTCTTCTTGGTATCCAAACATGACAGTCTTAACACAGCACCACCAAGCAATGGAACTTACTGATTTAATGGTAATATTATTTTAGCTGCGTTGATTTATTTCTGTGCTATTACTGTTAATTATGTATGCAGGAAGGAGGCATTTTATTGGATAGTTACGCAGTGTGATTAAAACAGAAAACCTACCTACACTAACAGCACATTAGGCAAACCCGCTGATTTAGTTCAACCAAAACCTGTGCTGTATTTATAAACTGTTCTAAACAAACACTGTCTATAAAACTGCCTATATATACGTTTATCTTCACTCAGGCAACTGATAAACATTTTTAAATCTTATCAGTCAATATTAGTGTGATAAAATATGAAAAACAAACCACCTGTCATATTAGATAACTAATGGAGTTTGGTTTATCGTGTCCATTGTGTAGGATCCTTTATGAATACCTCCCTGAAGCTCTCACAACACCAACGGGCCATAGTTATAGATTATCCTATGCCTAAGTTCCATATACGATTCACTGACTACAATTTACCTCCATTCATAACTCTACCAAACACTTTACAATCTAACTAAGTGAGCATTACAGTGAAAAATTCAAAAGACAAATGTATTTCTGATACTTCGCTGCTGAAGGAATGTGTTTATTGTAAGAAATGCCTAGGATGCTTTGTGAATACGGGCGGCATAGTTCCCAGATCACAGTGTATTAAGGGATGACGAGTTTACGAAGATTTACATCACCAGTAGCTGTGTATTGAAGACAGTAACGTAAGAATTAAATATTTTACATATTATTAGGGCAACATGACGCCATAATTTACCACAAACTAGAAACCTGAGTTGTTTTAATTTGTTTCTAAGACCGACCTGGGATGATGGTATTGGTCTGTATCTTGGCACCATTGTAAGAGTATTATTTTTGCCTTAAAAAAACTTGTTCAGGTATAAACGCGATACATAACTGATGTCAAAGTTGTAATATACTTGTGCCCACCCGCCAGTACCAAAGAATCAGGCAAGGGTGTTACGTTTGTGGAAATATCGTCATTTTTATGTGGGCCACCGAGGAGAGAGGATGAGGGGGACGCTGTGTGCTCGCTCTCGCTCTACGTAAGGGGTTGCCACACAGGGGGCCGTGTGAGGGATTTGGGTATTTCAGGGGGATTTATACAGATATGGTCAAAAAATGGCCAAAGTATCATTTTTGACGGTGTTCCTAACTTATTATTTTATGACCAAATACTTTTTGGATTTTATAAGGGCGTACTAGGAGTAAGGATAATGTTTTGGATTTCAGATACTATATAATAATGATACATAAAAATAAAGCATTAAAATATCGCCAAACCTTTATAAGTATCCCTACAACACCGCTAATTTCCTGCCGTAACGACCGTTACACTGTACACAGTACTGCTAAATGAAAGTATATAACTCTAGACCCTACAATATAATTATTCAACCTAACTCCCCCCCCCTCGAAGAATTTACGGCATGGACGTCTCTCCTGTTGGCGGGAAAGCCTATCATCTCCATGGCAACGCAGACTGACAGTGGTATTATCTCCATGGCAACGCAGACTGACAGTGGTATTATCTCCATGGCAACGCAGACTGACGGTGGTATTATCTCCATGGCAACGCAGACTGACGGTGGTATTATCTCCATGGCAACGCAGACTGACGGTGGTATTATCTCCATGGCAACGCAGACTGACGGTGGTAATATCTCCATGGCAACGCAGACTGACAGTGGTATTATCTCCATGGCAACGCAGACTGACGGTGGTATTATCTCCATGGCAACGCAGACTGACGGTGGTATTATCTCCATGGCAACGCAGACTGACGGTGGTATTATTCTCCACGGCAACGCAGACTGACGGTGGTATTATCTCCATGGCAACGCAGACTGACGGTGGTATTAACTCCATGGCAACGCAGACTGACAGTGGTATTATCTCCATGGCAAAGCAGACTGACAGTGGTATTATCTCCATGGCAACGCAGACTGACGGTGGTATTATCTCCATGGCAACGCAGACTGACAGTGGTATTATCTCCATGGCAACGCAGACTGACAGTGGTATTATCTCCATGGCAACGCAGACTGACAGTAATATTAACTCCATGGCAACGCAGACTGACGGTGGTATTATCTCCATGGCAACGCAGACTGACAGTGGTATTAACTCCATGGCAACGCAGACTCTCGGTTGTATGATCTCCATGGCAACGCAGACTGACAGTGGTATTATCTCCATGGCAACGCAGACTGACGGTGGTATTATCTCCATGGCAACGCAGACTCTCGGTGGTATGATCTCCATGGCAACGCAGACTCTCGGTGGTATTATCTCCATGGCAACGCAGACTGACAGTGGTATTATCTCCATGGCAACGCAGACTCTCGGTCGTATTCCAACTGGCCTTTATTTCGTAATACCTGCACCTTGGCCACTTATTCTGCATTTCGCACGTCAGTATCTTTATGCATGTTCCTGACACAGTCTGTATTTATACTACTGTAAAACCATGTAATAAATGTATAAGACAATATTCAGGTGTTTTAGGCAGAATAAATCGCCAAAAGTTGGGTGTTACGGCACCTACAATGCCACCTTAGCTAATTACTCATCATATTACACCTGGTTAATCTGTGTGTGTGTGTGTGTGTGTGTTTAAGAAGCAAAATCTGAAGGTAAATGTAGGAAGGAGTAAAAATTCTTGTGTTTGAGAGCAATGAAGTGATGGAGTGTTTGTGATGCTGCGGGATTAGGAAATGGATTAGGTGTGTGCCTTTAATACACTGCCAACTCACCTGCAGGGATCTTGTGTTGTTGTGGTGGCCTAGTCTGCTGGTGTGGGCGTGGTAGTGGGCATTGTGAATTGAGCATGT
Source organism: Coenobita brevimanus (assembly GCF_032717465.1). NCBI lineage: Eukaryota > Metazoa > Arthropoda > Malacostraca > Decapoda > Coenobitidae > Coenobita > Coenobita brevimanus. Next base: position 8,974,049 of record NC_136981.1, read on the forward strand.
ACAGTATACCTATTAACTGACCATAGATTTACACACACACACACACACACACACACACACACACACACACACACACACACACACACCACCTATACACTACACGCACATACTAAACACGCACAATACATATAAACGCACATCAACACACACATACACACTATACGCATACAAGACATGCTCAACACATATAAAGGAGCATCAACACGCATACACAATACACAGACACAGAATTCCAACACAACACATAATTATACACACTGCAAATACACTACACACACACACACACACACACACACACACACACACACACACACACATACACACACACACACACACACACACACACACACAATTACACTGCATACCGTTAATATCCTATAATGCATTTTGCTATTTGTCTCGTCTACCTGCAAACGATTTTATTCAGTTCAAGAAGTCCTCAATTAGTGAAGGTGGTCATGTAGGCTGTACCCGACTCCTTCAGTTATAAAAGCGTATCGTAAACTAAATAAAGTCATGGAAAAAGCAACAACAAAACATCTGGTCAGCATGTGGAGTTACGTGGAGAGACAGACAGACGAGGAAGTGAGGGAGCGCTGTGGTGTTCATGTGGTTGTGGTGAAAACATTAGGAGAAATACTTTGAGATGCTTTGGCCAAGTGGAATGGATGGAAGATGAAAGACTAACTAGGAGTGCGTGAATCCGGCGGAAATAGAGGGAAAGGGAAGGGGAGACAGAGGATGAGATGGAGGGATGGAGTAGAGGAGGATGAGATGGAGGGATGAAGTAGAGGAGGATGAGATGGAGGGATGGAGTAGAGGAGGATGAGATGGAGGGATGAAGTAGAGGAGGATGAGATGGAGGGATGCAGTAGAGGAGGATGAGATGGAGGGATGGAGTAGAGGAGGATGAGATGGAGGGATGGAGTACTGGAGGATGAGATGGAGGGATGGAGTACTGAAGGATGAGATGGAAGGATGGAGTTCTGGAGGATGAGATGGAGGGATGGAGTACTGGAGGATGAGATGGAGGGATGGAGTACTGGAGGATGAGATGGAGGGATGGAGTACTGGAGGATGAGATGGAGGGATGGAGTACTGGAAGATGAGATGGAGGGATGGAGTACTGGAGGATGAGATGGAGGGATGGAGTACTGGAGGATGAGATGGAAGGATGGAGTAGAGGAGGATGAGATGGAGGGATGGAATAGAGGAGGATGAGATGAAGGGATGGAGTAGAGGAGGATGTGGGCTGCAAGGACAGTAAAGATGGCAGAGGATATAAGTATTTCCGGACATCCTTTACGGGATTACATCGTGTGGCGATATAGACACAGGTATGATAGATAAATACATAAAAGACAAACAGATATAGACAGACAGATAGACAAAGATTGAGACTGGTAGATAGATCCTGTCACGGAGGTAAAAACATGATTCTCCAAGTTGTATATATAGATAGGTATTCCATCCACACCTACAACCTTTCACTCGTTTTATTCTTCCTATCTTTCAACGATATTATTTAACTTGGTGTGTTACTGACGCTGATCTCCTTAGATTTCCTAACAGCTTATCCTTAGTAACTTATTCCTGTATTACACATTAAGCTTCTCTTGCATGTTACCTCGTTTGACATTAATTTTGGTATTAACATTACCAGAAGATAATGAGGCACAACAAGCCGAGTAAATCGCCACGGAGGAAGTTTTACGAAATAACTGTACTCCACCTTAACATTATAGTACATGCTATTTGTGTCATTCTTGTGTAGATATACGGTAGTTCGCGTCAATAACATAAAGACATACTACTGAGGTGTAATGGAATAGATAAATTGCTAAGGATGAAGTGTTACGAATCTCTAGGCCCACTGGGGACACGAGGGTGAGTCTGCGTTGCCATGGATACCACTGGTCTTCTCCCACACACGAGCGACGACGCTGTTCCTCACTCCACGGTGAACAGCATAAAAATGGCGATATTTCTATAACTTCACCTCCCAGCTGTGTGTTTTTGGTACAAGCGGGTGTGTATAAGGTTATTACAACACTGGATCACTTATGTATCGCCTGTGTACCTGCATAACATTATTTAAGCCAAAAATAAGATTCGTTCAGTGTTGCCAAAATAAGGAGGAAACGTAACATCCCAGTTACACTCTTAAGACAAATAAAAACAGCTTTATTTTCTAATTCGTCATAGAGTAATGGTTTGTATGGTGTTAATATTAGAAGTAACTATATTTCCTACGCTATATCTCCTTTATTTTCTTATTATCCTTGTGCTAAAATCCACACCTTGTCAACAGGTAATGCAGTCATGATGTGGGAACTGTTGTGTGTCAGTCTGTGCTGGAAAAGGTTCAAGGTTTTGGTTGAACTGCTTCCTTCACGTCAGGTAATGTGTGTTTAAGCTGCAGTTATCATTGATGCGGCTGTCTGGCTGAACCCAAGGGAACACATGCCATGTAATAATATTAATTGGACCATCAGTTGGGTAAATTAAACCCGAGTATTTATAAAAATGCTGGAGCACTGGCAGGTTCGAAGCATCGTTGGTCTGAAGTGGTTGGTGTGATGGATGAAATGAGGGTGTAGAGCAGAAAGGGAAAATAGGAGAGGATAGGCAAAGACTGATGCTGTGTGAGAACAGAACATTTGTTAGGGTAGGATAAGACAGGCCATGTGTCACGGTAAGTTTTACTGTACAAAATATACCAGATAAAGTGATTGGAAAGGCTCAGGTAAACTTATACTTGCTGTTTCTGTTCTTGGTATCCAAACCTGATAGTCTTAACACAACACCACCAAGCAATGGAACTTACTGTTTTAATGGTAATATTATTTTAGCTGTGCTGATTTATTTCTGTGCTATTACTGTTAATTATGTATGCAGGAAGGAGGCATATTATTGGGTAGTTACGCAGTGTGATTAAAACAGAAACCCTACCTACAGGAACAGCACATTAGGCAAACCCGCTGATTTAGTTCAGCCAAAACCTGTGCTGTATTTATAAACTGTTTTAAACATAAACTATGTATATAACTGCCTTTACAGACGCTTATCATCACTCAGGCAACTAACAAACACTTTATAATTCAATCAGTCAATATTAGGTGATAAAATATGCAAAACAAACCACCCGTCAAACTAGATAACTTATGGCGTTTGGTTCATCCTGTATATTAGTTTGGATTCTTTATAAATATCACCCCAAAGCTCTCACAACACCCACCAATCATAGTTATAAATCATCCTCAGCCAAAGTTTCGTATGGTATTGATTGAGTATATAATTATATTCTAATATTTCGGTAAATAATGATTACCAACACTACACAACCGAACTGCGAGTAACTATCAGAGTGAAGAATGCAACTACCACGTGTATTGATAATTCATGGCTAATGGAAGCGTTATAACGTAACGAATGTGTAGGACACTTTGTGTATACGGCTGGCATAGTTCCCAGATCACAAGTGTATTTACGGTTGGATGAGATTACGATTTTAACCACGTAAGTATCTTTGTGGTAAAGACGATACCATAAAAATTCAATGTCTTACTTATTACTTAGTTGATATGAGCCTTTAATTCAACCGAAACAAGAAACTCGAGTTGTTTTCAATCACTTTTATGACCAAAGTGCGATGACAGTATTCCTGTTTAACCTGGCATCAATGTAAAAGCATTATTTTTGCCTTAAATAAACTTGTTCAGGTATATGCGCGATACATAACTGATAACAAAGTTGTAAAATACTTGTACCCACCCGCCTGTATCAAAGAAACAGGCATGGGTGTTACGTTTGTGGAAATATCGTCATTTTTATGTGGGCCACCGAGGAGAGAGGATGAGGGGGACGCTGTGTGCTCGCTCTCGCTCTGTCAGGGGTTGCCACACAGGGGGCCGTGTGAGGGATTTGGATATTTCAGGGGGATTTATACAGACATGGTCAAAAAATGGCCAAAGTATTGTTTTTGATGGTGTTCCTTATACTTCTTATTTTATGATCCAAATCTTTTTGGATTTTATAAGGGCGTATTAGGAGTAAGGCTAGTGTTTTGGATTTCAGATACTATATAATAATGATACATAAAAATACAGCATTAAAATATCGCCAAACCTTTATAAGTATCTCTATAACACCGCTAATTTCCATGCCGTTACACCGTACACAGTACTGCTAAATGGAAGTATATAACTCTAGACCCTACAAATAAATTATTTAAAATAACCCCCCCCTCACGAACAATTTATGACATGGACATCACTCTTGTTGGCGGGAGAGTCTATGATCTCCATGGCAACGAAGACACACGGTGGTATGATCTCCATGGCAACGAAGACACACGGTGGTATTATCTCCATGGCAACGCAGACTGACGGTGGTATTATCTCCATGGCAACGCAGACTGACAGTGGTATTATCTCCATGGCAACGAAGACACACGGTGGTATGATCTCCATGGCAACGAAGACACACGGTGGTATGATCTCCATGGCAACGAAGACACACGGTGGTATTATCTCCATGGCAACGCAGACTGACGGTGGTATTATCTCCATGGCAACGCAGACTGACAGTGGTATTATCTCCATGGCAACGCAGACTGACGGTGGTATTATCTCCATGGCAACGCAGACTGACAGTGGTATTATCTCCATGGCAATGCAGACTGACAGTGGTATTATCTCCATGGCAACGCAGACTGACGGTGGTATTATCTCCATGGCAACGCAGACTGACGGTGGTATTATCTCCATGGCAACGCAGACTGACAGTGGTATTAACTCCATGGCAACGCAGACTGACGGTGGTATTATCTCCATGGCAACGCAGACTGACGGTGGTATTATCTCCATGGCAACGCAGACTGACGGTGGTATTATCTCCATGGCAACGCAGACTGACGGTGGTATTATCTCCATGGCAACGAAGACACACGGTGGTATTATCTCCATGGCAACGAAGACACGGTGGTATTATCTCCATGGCAACGCAGACTGACGGTGGTATTATCTCCATGGCAACGAAGACACACGGTGGTATTATCTCCATGGCAACGCAGACTGACGGTGGTATTAGACTCACGGTGGTATTATCTCCATGGCAACGCAGACTGACGGTGGTATTATCTCCATGGCAACGCAGACTGACGGTGGTATTAGACTCACGGTGTTATTATCTCCATGGCAACGCAGACTCAGTGGTATTATCTCCATGGCAACGCAGACTCACGGTGGTATTATCTCCATGGCAACGCAGACTCAGTGGTATTATCTCCATTGCAACGCAGACTCACGATGGTACTCCAACTGGCTTTTATTTCGTAACACCTCTACCTTAGCCACTTATTCTGCATTCCACACCTCAGTATCTTTATGCACGTTACCGATGTAAACTATATTTATATTATAATCATATAGCCTATTTAATGTATAAGGGAATGTTGAGGTGCCATAGGCAGAATAAATCGCTAAAGGATGCGTGTTACAGAACCTACTATGGCACCTTAGCTAATTACTCATCGTACTACACCTAGTTTGTGTGTGTGTGTGTGTGTGTGTGTGTGTGTGTGTGTGTGTGAGAGAGAGAGAGAGAGAGAGAGAGAGAGAGAGAGAAACGAAATCTGGATGTGCATGTAGGAAGGAGTAAAAATTCTTGCGTTTGTGAGGAATGAAGTGATGGGAGTGTTTGTGATGCTGCAGGATTAGGAAATGGATTAGGTGTGTGCCTTTAATACACTGCCAACTCACCTGCAAGTCCTTGTGATTTGCGCAGACGGCTCAGGCTGCTGGTATGGGCGTGGGGATGGCAGTAAGCGTGCTGAAATAAGACACAAAGGGAATAAGTATGTTTACCTATTAATTAAACATAGAGCTGATCATCACAAGCGTGTATATTGGCACTTATTATTTCAATACCCTCAGAGCGCACACACACACACACACACACACACACACACACACACACAAACTAGCATGCATACTGTTAACATCTAGAACTACTATTACTACTACTACTACACTTTATAAACGTTAATGTTTTATTAAGACTGTATATGCTTTTCCAATTTATATTAATAGTTATGTGTAGTTTTTTTATGACGTATAAATAACTTGGCGTATTGTATATGGTATATGCAGTATATAGGCTAATTTTGTTACACATAATACAGCACGAAAATAAATGTGATGGACTGACTAATATAACTGACTGACAAACACCGCCGCCTACGCCACCACCTCCTCAACTATTACCTAACCACAAATTTTTCACATTTATTGTTGTTTCTGTTATTTTATCTCGGTGTGTGTGTGGAAGCAGACCCATCAAGCATAAGCAAGCAGGGGCATTTGCTGTGGTAGGCAGCGCCTGGCCAGAGTGGGAACACGGTGCTTCCACATGGCGAGATGCAGGTAAAATGGAGGAGGCATAGCCACCAAGAGGATGAGCTGTGTATAGATATGTATGAGTAGTAGTCTCAGCCCGGACTATGACTTCTTGGTACATGTGGTTGAGTTCCCCGCCTGGGAGTGTTGTGCAAGGCCAGCTAGTACGTCACTGCCATGGTAGTACCTCCCAGGACGATGGTAACCATCCACCAATTACCTTTTTGGTGGGCTAACGGGTGTTACACCTTGCCCAAGGGTGACCCGGGACTATGTAGGGGAAAGGCGTCCATCTTCCCTGAGCCGGACACATTACCCGGCCGTACACCCAAGTATCTCCCACTGAAAGGGTATAAGCACAAAAGTATGTGTCCAACTGGAATAATGTAAACCCTTCCATGCCATGACATTTAATTTTTTCTACCAGCATACAATTTTCTTCAACAATGGTCAATCCTCTGGTGGTGAGGGGATTAATGCAGGCTGTATCTAACCCCTCCAGTTCCAAGTCTCTCATAAATCCAAAAAATCGTGTGGAAACAGCAAGAAGGAAACACATGAAATCGGAATATCTCGTTGCACGGGTTGAACACTGAGGCTTCTACAAGACTTACAGAGAATGCTAGTAACACATTCACTATTTTTTGTACTCTAACTTGGCCATGATTACTTGTCTTTTACAGCTTATTTCACGGTTCTCGGTGGCAAAGAAGGACAATACTGTGGCTTTACATCCTTTCCACAGCACTTCTTCATGACTAGTATCACAGTCTAGTGTTAATCTACTGTTACAACTCAGCCCTCAAGGAGGAGAGATGGCAATTTTAGGCCAAGTTTCAGTAGAAAGAGTATATAGTTTTTTTTTTTTATTATTATTACTCCTGTCACCTCCAGACGATTTTACTCAGCTTGATGTGACAAGAGCGAATTCTATGGGGAACACAGGAGACTCCGCAACACCTGCTCCTTAGCGATTTATTTTCCCTATTACACCTTAATATTTATCCTTCCCATCACTAACAACAACAGTTTTCATCGATAACATAAACAGGGAGACTGGCATAATAAGCGGACTAAATCGCCAAGACGGAGGTGTTACGAAATTAATGTTGGAATAAGACAGTGAGTCTGCGTTACCATGGAGATCACCTCTCCTTGCTGGTAAGAGAGAGAGAGAGAGAGAGAGAGAGAGAGAGAGAGAGAGAGAGAGAGAGAGAGAGAGAGAGAGAGAGAGAGAGAGCGTCCCTCATCCTGTCTCCTCGGTGGCCCACATAAAAGTGACGATATTTCCACAAATGTACCATCCATGCCTGTTTCTTTGGTACAGGCGGGTGGGTACAAGTGTATTACAACACTGGCATTGTTTATATATAGACTGTATACCTGAACAAGATTATTTAAGGCTAAAATAATACTCTTACAGTGGTGCCAAGTTAAAGAACAGTACCATCATCCCTCGTTAGTCTTAAAAGCAAACTAACACAACTCAGGTTTCAAGCTTGCAGTAAATTAAAGCATCACATTGTCTTAGTCATATGTAAACTATTTAATTCTTAAGTTACTGTCTTACCACATGGCAATTGGTGTGGTAAATGTGGTAAACTGATTCACCCATAACATACTGTGATCTGGGAACTGTGCCAACCATATTCACAAAACATCCTAGGCATTTCTTACGATACACACGTTCCTGTAGCAGTGAATTATAATGCGTACAATTGTGTGTTGTATTTTTTACTATTATATTCACTCTTAGCTCCGTTGTGAAGTGCTTGGTAACGTTGTGAATAGCGATAAATATATTAAGTCAAAGAATTCTATACGGAACTAAGGCCTGGGATAATTTATAACTATCGCCCATGGGTGTTGTGAGAGCTTCAGGCTGAGATCTATAAAGGATCCTAACTAATCTACAGGATATACTCAACTCCATAAGTTATCTAGTATGACAGGTGGTTTGTTTTTCATATTCTGTCACTGTAATACTGACTAAGTAATTTGTAAAGTGTCTGTTAGCTGCCTAAGTGAAGATAAAAGTATATATAGGCAGTTTTATACACAGTTTATGTTCAGAACAGTTTTTAAATACAGCACAGGTTTTGGTTGAACTAAATCAGCGGGTTTGCCTAATGTGCTGTTAGTGTTGGTAGGTTTTCTGTTTTAATCACACTACATAACTCAACAATAAAATGCCTCCTTCCTGCATACATAATTAACAGTAATAGCACAGAAATAAATCAACGCTGCTAAAATAATATTACCATTAAAACAGTAAGTTCCACTGATTGGTGGTGTTGTGTTAAGACTGTCAGGTTTGGATACCAAGAAGAGAAACAGCAGGTATAAGTTTACCTGAGCCTTTCCAATCACTTTACCTGGTATATTTTGTACACTAAAACTTAGCCTGACATCTAGCCCGTCTTATCCTACCCTAACAAATGTTCTGTTCTCACACAGCATCAGTCTTGGCCTATCCTCTCCTATTTTCTCTTTCTGCACTACACCCTCCTTTCATCCACCACATCAACCACTTCAGACCGGCAATGCTTCGAACCTGCCAGTGCTCCAGCATTTTCATAAATACTCAGGTTTAATTTATTCAACTTATGATACAATTGATATTGTTACATGGCATGTGTTCACTTGGGTTCAGCCAGACAGCCGCATCAATGATAACTGCAGCTTAAATACACATTACCTGACGTGAAGGAAACAGTTCAACCAAAACCTTGAACCTTTTCCGCAGAGACTGACACACGACAGTTCCCACATCATGACTGCATTACCTGTTGACCAGGTGTGGATTTTAGCACAAGAATAATAAGAAAGTAAAGATGATATGGCGTAGGAAATATAGTTACTTCTAATATTAACAGGATACAAACCATTAATTTATTACAAACTAGGAAGTAAAGTTGTTTTTATTTGTCTGAAGAGTGTAACTGCGATGGTACGTTTCCTCCTTATATTGGCAACACTGAACGAATCTTATTTTTGGCTTAAATAATGTTGTTCAGGTACACAGGCGATACATAAGTGATCCAGTGTTGTAATAACCATATACACACCCGCCTGTACCAAAAACACACAGCTGGGAGGTAAAGTTATAGAAATATCGCCATTTTTATGCTGGTCACCGCGGAGTGAGGATGATAGCGACGTCGCACCTCTCTCTCTCTCGTTAGCCAATAAGGAGAGATGAAGTTGACGGGGAAGCAAATATCTCCATGGCAATGCAGACTCACGGTCTTATTGCAACTGACACGTGAGAATTCCTAACACATCTTGCTTACCTATTTATTCTGCATATTAGACATAGTGAATGAGTTGTAGCCAGAGATTGACACTAGTATGTGATGCCAGTCAAGAATAAGTGCTATGGAATGCTGAAGAGACACAGCATATGTTCCTCCGCCACTGAGCTGTGTGAAATATGATGCAAAAGGGCGAAAATCTGACCTAAGTTAAGGTGAAAGAACTACAGTGACGATGAAGAGTCAGGAGTACGTGAGTGCCTTCACAAAGTTAGCTAGTCTACTGTAACCCTAGAAATCCTTTACTACGCTGGGTGATAACCATAAATGACTCCTGGTGGTTAGTGAGTTAGGGCACACCAACTGGCTAGGGCTGTATGGGTTTACATCCAAGGCAAGGTTAGGGGTTATTGTGTTGTCAATGCCACTCAGTGGCCAGTGAGGCGGGTCAGCCTCGCCTTAAATGTCAGAACTGAGTAGACCAGCCCCCGGGCCCTACGTCCCTGATGGGGCAGCACTGCATGATGGACAGATGACATGGAGGAACAAGGACGCAGGTTTAGGTGATGGAGTGTAAGAAAGAGGACAGCAGGGAAGGAAGCTTGCTGGTTCCCTGAAAACACTGACAAAGAATGCGGTGCTAAAAAAAAAATAACAATAACAATAATGACTACTGTGCTGCCCATTGTAACATATGGCAGTGAAACTTGGACTCTGCTGGAATGACAAGCCAACAGTGTGAGCAGTGCACACGAGTTATATGTGGAATTACATGTACACACAGGCAGACATTATTATAAGGAAATAAAGGAGCGATGCGGTATTGATGTGTGTGTGTGTAATTCACCGGGTCGGTCAGGATCACTTTGATGGTCGTGATCGTCAGCTTTTACCCTCCCGGAAGGGAGCTGAGAGCTCATATAGTCCGATCTAAGGGCAAGGCTGTGACCTTCACACACGCACACACCCGTCCCCTTGCTCAAGGGGGACAGTAACCACCCACTTCGTCAGTGAAACTTTTCGCAACCTGAGCGAGGCGCGAACTCCCGTCCACCAGTTGGCAAGCGAGAGCGTTACCACTGCACCAGCGAGTGTGTGTGTGTGTGTGTGTGTGTGTGTGTGTGTGTGTGTGTGTGTGTGTGTGTGTAGTATCCTGAGATGGTTGGGCTATGTGGAGAGAATGGAAAATGAGAAATGGACTATAAGAGTACGTATATGAGTGAAGTGGAGGAGGGGGAGGCCAAGAATGAGATGGAGATCGAAGATGAAATAATGAATATGGCAGTGACAGGTTTAGAACACCCTCCCGTACCGACTAAATATCCAATACAGTCAGTTTGCTTTCACCTGACACAGATCCCTAACCTCTTTTAGCTCAGGTGATGGCCAAATGTGGTTAGATAGCAGGGTGGATTTGACTGGTAGCCAAAGAGAATTATTCCTACTTCATTACTAGGGTTTATCATGCAAAGACATACTGTTCAAGGTGTGGGAGGGACAGTTCCATCAGATGAAAACAAACCAATTATAGTAGAAAGAACAGAGTATAAAAAAAAAAAAAAAAAACGGATCTTGAACTGGGCTCTCTGTTATTTGTTTGTACTTTTTCTTGGAGGGAACAATCTTGCGGGATTCATTCTGGTCTTTGGTTCCTTCTTCCTTGTATTAAAACTCTTCATCATCATCATCATCCGAACCTCCTTTCCCACCCTGGAGTAGCAACGTCTAGATAGCCCAAGTATTCCCAGTCCAATGGACCACGCTTCCTTTCACTCATCATTCAAGCCCCCGGAATCCTGGCTCTATCTGATACGCCAAATACTTGCACCACATTCTGTAGCTTCACAAAAACATTTCCTTGTATTAAAACTTTTCCTTGTATTAAAACTTCCTTATATCAAAACACACACACCAAACGGAAAAACAAAATGCTACACTTTTATACAGGTCAAACATGATACCAGTACGTTTACAATTATTGCTCTATCACAGAAATTTATCTATCAGTCTATCTATCTTTGTCAGACGCATTCATCTGGGAAGGGGTGGCCACGAACAAAATCACCATGTCATTCTGTCCTCTGTCATCAGGCTGCTCTCTCTCTCTTACTCACACCATCCATATTCATATATCTCAACCCCGTCCCTCCACCTCATCCTTGGTCTCATCCTTCCCCTGTATCTCATGAAGATACTCTCATTTACTCTGTTCATTTATCTTGTCCTAAAACTGTCACCTCTCCATCATGAATGCTCAGTTGTAACAACAGATTACAACCAGATACAAAGTCAGTCATCGTTAAGTGCTAAGAAAAGAATGTACAGTCATTTGCACCTAAAAATGCCGTCTCTCCACCTTGAATGCCGAGTTGTAATATTATAGTTCCCCAACAGAGTACGATGTTAGTCACGAAGTGCAACGAAAGGGATGTAGAGCCATAGCAGTCTTTTTCTGCCACTGAGCTACGTGAAAGAAGCTACCGTACAAGATAACCAACACCTGGGCGAAGTTAAGGTGGAAAAATGTCATGAAGCTGGTCACGAAGAAGCGCTGAGTGACAATTTGGGCCATGTTACGGTGAAAGAACTATAGGCAATGTGTGATTCTCTGCACCAGGCCAACCCATCTCTGTGTACTAGGAACAGAAAAGTATTGACCAGGAAGAGAAACTGATTGCACTGCTGCTGAAGCATGTATGTATTATGTATATGTGTATGTATGAATGTACAGAATGTATGTATGTACGACGTACGTGTATGTATGTATATACGATATATGTGTGTATGTGTGAATGTACAGTGTGTATGTACTTACAGTATATATGTATGTATGTATATGTGCGTGTATGTATGTAGTGTGTGTGTGTGTGCATGTATTTGTATGCATGTATGTAAACATGTATATGTGTATGTATGTATGTACAGTGTGTGCATGTACTGGTATGTATGTATGTACGTAGCGTATGTATGTGTGCATGTATTTGTATGTATGTATGTATGTATGTATGTGCATGTATGTACAGTATGTATGAATGTACATATGTATGATGTATGTATGTGTGTATGTATATACTGTATGTATGTATGTATGTATGCAGATGTCCACTATAAGCACTACACCATTTCTTCTTTATCTTTGTATTATGGTAGTCACACACACACTTTTTCAGTCACCTGCTACGTGAAATAAGCTGCAAAAGGACGACATGTTGGACCAAGTTAAGGCGAAACAACGACAATCATCTTTCACGGGGATTATCTACGGTAACTTTCTCTTCTCCTGTCACCTGAGACACTGGTGTGGATATGGATGTGATAGAAAGCGTTAGGAGAGATACACTGAGGTGGTCTGGCCATGTGGAGAGGATGGGGAGCGAGAGACTAGCGAGGAGAGTGTGTGAGGTGGAGGCCGAGGATGAAATGGAGGGATGGAGTGGAGAGGCATATGAAAGAGTGGAGTTTGAGCAGGAAGGAAGGCAGTGAAATGGCGAGGGACAGGGCGACATGGAGGCGACTTGTTTGTAGCCACCCCTTAACGGGAATAAGGCGTCTGGCAATACATAGATAGATTGACAGAGACGTTTAGTCTAATCTGATAATGATCCCTATCCCATTTCAGCTCGGTTGATAGCCAAGTGTAGTCTGTTTGGAGGGTTGATTTGACTAGTAACCAAGGAGATTCACATTACCCCATACCTAAGGCTCATCATATTTCACTTAACCACGACCTAATATTCAGGTGGGGGGGGTTGATTTGACTAGTAACCAAGGAGACTCACTCCTACTTTAAGGCTCATCAAATTTCATGTAACCACTACTTAGTATTCAGGGTGGAGGACTGATCTGACTAGTAACCAAGGAGACTCATTCGAATTTCACGTCACCACAACTAAGTATTCAAGCTGTGAGTGACCCTGTTCCCCAGATAAAAACAGATGTAGTAATATACGGTAATAATAATAATAATAATAATAATAATAATAATAACGATAATAAATATTGCACGACACATTAACTGTATGAAAATTAGCTTATACACTACTACTACCATCAGCCTAACTAACCTACTTAGCGATATGATGAGGCAGCATCCAAAAACAGTTAAGCCAGATTCAAACAGCCAGGGGGAACAAGGCATTGGGGATGATGATGATGATGATAAAGGAGGAGGAGGAGGAGGAGGAGGATAATGGTGGTGGTGGTGGCGGTAATAATAATGATGATGGTATTTAAACAGAAACCGAGCTAGTAGAAATAACCGGTATTCTGTTGACAAATATACCTTTAAACACTAGGTACAGGAGTATGATCAGTGACAACACCAACATATATAAACAACAGGCTCGATTTTACTGTGAGCTGGTTGCCATGGTAACAACTGGGCCTGCCATCGTCACTTCTCCATCAATCACATCTCTTAACCATACTGTAGTTTCTTCTTCTTCTACTCTCTAACTCATGGTCTCTCTCTCTCTCTCTCTCTCTCTCTCTCTCTCTCTCTCTCTCTCTCTCTCTCTCTAAATCATAGGCTATCTCTTAACCTGGCTGCTATTTCTTCTTCTACTCTCTCTTAACTCATGGGGACTCCCACTCACACCCTCTCTCCAAATCACATCTCTTAACGATACTGCAGTTTCTTCTACTACTCTAACCCATGGGCGCTCTCACTAACTCTCTCTAAATCATATTTCTTGACCATAATGCAGTTTCTTCTTCACTTTCTCTAACTTATGGTCTCTCTCTCTCTCTCTCTCTCTCTCTAAATCACATCTCTTAACCATGCTGCAGTTTCTTTTACTCTCTAAATCCCCCTATCCCAACCCTGGGGTCGCGACCACAAATGAGGTCGCCAAGCCCTCAAAATATCAAACATGTTCAATTCCCGATTCTGAGATGTTTGCAGCATATATTCACATATTGGTTGAGGAGTTTGGAGATCGTGTTACTGTATATACTGCTGATAAAGTGGCCAGTACTGGCTCACTCTGGACGTGGACGGTTCACGTTTGCAGGACACAAGCTGCTGTTCACGTACCAAACGCCTACGGCACTCAGAGATACCAACATTGAATATACATTCTTAAAATTTTACGTAAATATAAACATAAATAAGACTCAACACATACGTTTATATATTTTTCTTTACTACGAATTCCGCCAGAAGTCTACGGATTCTCCGCTGATTTTTTTACTAACATGCTGTATGGCTGTGGGCCGAGGCACGTCTCATACAGGCCACCACTCGAGTTGTATGGTCGTAACGGGATACACTTTACCAACCTGTTCATCCTCCATCGGTAAGTTGATGTATTTTTACCCGTATACTGAACTGGAATGCGATGTATAGGTTTCACTTAGTCTTTCTTTCTTTTATATTCCAAGGTTAATATGAAAAATAACTGAGTATTTCACTTGCCGACGAAATATTGCACCAAAGTATGTCAATTAAAGGTACCGTCCATCATATTTAGAGAGCGAGGAGGACGAGGAAAGAGGAAGAGAAGGAAGGGGGGAAAGGGAAGAGGAGGAGGGGAAGGGGGCACTTTCCTTGCCCCCTCCCCCTCCTACACTTTCCTTCCTCGCCCTCCTTCTCTTTCCTTGCTCTTCTTCCCCCTCCCTTTTTCTTGCCCCTCCCCCTCCTACTCATTCTTTGTCCCCCTCCCCTCCTCCTCTTTACTCCTCCCCCTCCTTTTTCCTTGTCCCTCCCCTCCTTCTCTTTCCTTGCTCTCCCCTCTCCCTTCTTTTTCTTTGTCCCTTCCCCCTCCTCCTCTTTCCTTGCCCCCTTTCCTCTTTACTTCTCCCCCTCCTCTTTGCTTGGCCCCCTCCCCTCCTCCTTTTTCCTTGGCCCCCTCCCCTCCTCCTCCTCTTTCCTTGGCCCCCTCCCCTCGTCCTCCTTTTTCCTTGGCCCCCTCCCCTCCTCCTCCTCTTTCCTTGACCCCCTCCCCTCCTCCTCCTCTTTCCTTGGCCCCCTCCCCTCCTCCTCCTCTTTCCTTGGCCCCCTCCCCTCCTCCTCCTCTTTCCTTGGCCCCCTCCCCTCCTCCTCCTCTTTCCTTGGCCCCCTCCCCTCCTCCTCCTCTTTCCTTGGCCCCCTCCCCTCCTCCTCCTCTTTCCTTGGCCCCCTCCCCTCCTCCTCCTCTTTCCTTGGCCCTCTCCCCTCCTCCTCCTTCCTTAGCCCTCTCCCGTCCTCCTCTTTCCTTGGCCCCCTCCCCTCCTTCATATTCCTTGGCTCCTTCCCCTCCTCTTTCCTTGGTCCCCTCCCCCTCTCCCCTCCTGGCGGACGGTACCAAACAGCATCTTTTGTTTGATTTATTATTAAGCAAGTATAAAGTTCATTTCACATTCTTCAGTGATGTCCAGAAAGCGGATGTACAGAGAAGAATTCCTTGACATTAGGTTTACGCTTCTCATCGATCATGGGTCGAAAAACCTCAATGTGTCAGATGTGGGGAAGTGCTCAGCCATGAGTCGCTTAACAAGCTCAAGCGCCATGCCATCACCAGGGAAAACATCCGACGCTGGCGGGGAAAGACCGCCATTATTTGAAGAGGAGAGAACTGCAGCGTCAGTGGTTAGACATCCCTATGAACATAGGAGTGTATTCTGTTCGACAAGCAACAACTGCATCCTATCTGGTTGCAAAAAGAATTGCTAAGTGTAAACAGCCACATACAATAGGGGAAAAGTTGGTGAAGCCAGCAGTCCTTGATGTGGTTTGTACTATTTTCGGAGATGATGCGGCGAAAAAAAAAATTGAAACTATTCCATTGTCAGACAACACAATTAGCCGACGGATTCATGAGATGTCAGAAGACATAAAGAACAGGTAGTGGCTGCCATCAAGGAGAGCGGAAAATTCAGCTTGCAGTTGGATGAGTCAACTGACGTCAGTGACGAAGCACAGCTCATGGGATATGTACGGTACCATGGGAAGAATGACATGGAAGAGAACTTCCTGTTCTGTACACGACTGGAAACGACAACAACAGGTGAAGAGTTGTTCAAGTTGGTTGACAGCTTCATCAAGAAAGAAGGGCTCAGCTGGGATCAGTGCTTCAGTGTGTGCACGGACGGTGCACCTGCAATGCTAGGGGCACATCAGGGTTTCACCGCTAGAGTAACACAAGTCAACCCCACAGTGATAGTGACTCATTGTCTGCTCTACCAGGAAAATCTTGTCCCCCGGAAACTGTCACTTGAGCTTAACTCTGTAACAGAAGATGTGATTCAAATGATGAATTTCATTAAACCATCAGCCTGAATTCAAGGCTGTTCAGTCTGATGTGCTCTGATATCGGGTCGGAATATGAACACCTGCTTTACTACTCTTCTGTCAGGTGGCTGTCCCGAGGGAAAGTGCTCCAGAGAGTGTTTGAAATGCGTGCAGAGGTTGAAATCTTCTTGAACGAGATGAAACATGCACTGGCATCAAGGCTTACAGAACCAAGGTGGTTGCTTAAACTGGCTTATCCAACAGACATATTTACCGTGCTGAATTTGCTGAATATATCCATGCAAGAAAAAGAAAAACTCATCTCTTTGTGTCAGAAAAGCTCCAGGCATTCAAGGCGAAACTGAGGTCGTGGAAGGGAAAGATCGAGCGGGAGAAAACTGCATCCTTTCCACTCTTGAACCTTTTTCTGGAAGATGAAGACGTCACGCTTCTGGACGAACAAAGTGTCATTGTTGAGGATCTTGAGAAGTTGAGTGAGGAGTCTGACAGATATATTCCGGGTGAAGAGTTGCATGAGGATTACAAACGGGTGCGCAGACCCTTCTGTGTCCACGTCGAAGACCTCTCAGAAGAAAAGTCTTCCATCCCAAATTTTCAAGAGGAGCTCATCGAGGTGCAACATGATGAAACAGTCACTAGCAGTGTTCTGGACTAATGTGAAGGAGAAACCAGTCCTTGGAAGTGAGGCTGTGAAAGTGCTGTTGCCGTTCGTTACAACTTATTTGTGCGGATCAGGGTTTGCATATCTGGCTGCCATCAAACGAAAAGTAGAAATTGGTTGCAACCTGAACATGATTTGAGGGTAGCACTTTCTACGATTGAGCCACGAATGGAGAAGCTTACTAGCGAGATCCAGGACCAAGGCTTCCATTAAAATCAGTTTATCAGTTAAAAAAAATATTTTAGTTGTTGAATGTGACAAAATTTTATTTCAGATGTGGATGTTTTGGTTCGAATTAGGCCTTTAAATTTCTATAACTAAAATAACACTTAATGATGTTAATTTTGTCCTTTTTTCCAACCTTACAGTACCTCTTACACGGCTATTAATTACACTTGCCCTTTACGAGTACTGTTACAGCCTACAACCAGTAATAAACAATAATACATTACATACAGTGTATAAAACTAGTGGGGTCGCGGTCATGGCTAGATGTGCAACATTGGGGCTGTAACTCATGGGCATTATCACACACTATCTCTCTCTAAATAATATCCCTTAATTATACTGCAGTTTCTTCTTCTAGTCATGGGCACTCTCTCTCACTCTCTCTAAATCACATCTCTTAACCAAGCTGCAGTTTCTTCTTCTCCTACTCTCTCTCTATAACCCACGGGCAGCCACTTACATCACTGCAACCCACCCAACCATCATGACTCGCAAGTATTATCTAGAGGATGGAGAGGATAGTGTGCGAGAGACTAACAAGGAGTGTATGTGAGTGAGGTGGAGGGCAAGGATGAGGTGGATGGAGTGGAGAGGTATATATATGAGAGAAGGGGATGTGAGTTGGGAGCAGGGAAGCGAAATGGCGGGCAGGGCGACATGGAGACGATTTGTTTGTGGCCATCCCTTGCTGGATGAAGGCGACTGGCGATAGACAAATACTGTAGATGGATAGATGGAAAAAAAAAAAGTTGACAAAATGCAAAGGCCTCTATATTTTACCGCTAGTACATATAGTAATAATAAAATCTGCCTAATATATGCACAAACTTAAAAAAATAAATAATAATAAAAAAATAAATAAATAAATAAGTTTATCATCATCATCATCCGGACCTCCTTTCCCACCCTAGGGCAGGGTAGCAATGTCCAGACAGCCCATATTTGCCCAGTCCAATGGGCCAGGCTTCCACGTTCTGT
This sequence comes from Coenobita brevimanus, assembly GCF_032717465.1. Taxonomy (NCBI): domain Eukaryota; kingdom Metazoa; phylum Arthropoda; class Malacostraca; order Decapoda; family Coenobitidae; genus Coenobita; species Coenobita brevimanus. The sequence continues at coordinate 8,992,799 of NC_136981.1, forward strand.
AGCTTCACATAAACGTATCCGATGGAGTCAGTACCGACGCTGCCAGGTTACAAAAGGGTGTCAAATGCTTGATCATGCACTTCTCCACACAACATTCATCCAGCCAGCTCGATCTCTTGTCAGTTCCCTAGCCTCACCGACTTCCAAACCTCTCTTCCTCAAACACTCATCCACCATACCTCTCCACCTTCTTGGCCTACCTCGGCTCCTCCCGCCTTCAAATTCGCTCAGATACACCATTTTCACCACTCTATTGTTATCCATTCTATCCACATGACCATACCATCTCAGTACACTCTCTTCGATTCTGGTGTCCACAAACTTCCTTACTCCACATCTTTAACGAATCACATTATTTCGTATCCTATCCACCTTCTGTACTCCACATACATTCCTCAGCAGTCTCATCTCCACTGCTCTTACTCTTGACTTTTCATTTTCGTGCCACACCATAGTCTCATCCATAGGTTAAAGTTGGCACTAACACTCCTTCATGCAAACCTCGGGCAGCTGCAACACTCAAGCCTCTGTTTCTTATCAAGGCCTTCATTGCACCAGCTACTCTTCTTCCTTGTGTCACTTTACTTTCAACTTCTTTTGCACATTTCCCGTTCTTTTCTATCACTGTACCCATTTGAACTCTCTTACCAATTCCAGTCTCTCTCCATTCACTGTAACATCGCACTGGGAGTCACCTTCTCTCTCAATAACCATCATTTTACTCTTTCCTACATTTACTCTCAAGGCACGACACTCAAAGACATCAGCAAAACTCTGCACTAGCCTACCAAGTTCTTGTCCAGTATTTGCAAGCAATACTGCATCATCAGCATACAACAAATCTGAGATATTCCATCCATCACCACTCATTACAAACGCTATCCCTCTCTCCATTACTCGTGTTTTTACTTCTCTCTTCACCCCATCCATACCTATATTGAACAACCATGGGGACATCACACAATCTTGTCGCACGCCCTCACCGATCGTGAACCATTCACTTAGATGCCCATTAACCCTTACACATGGTTCACTACCATCATAAAAACTCTTGACGGCACCTAACAGCTTTCCATCTACACCGTACATGCGCAAAACCTTTCACAATCCTTCTCTGTCCACTTTGTCGTATGCTTTTTCCATCTCCATGAATGCCATAAACACCTTATGGTCCTTCTCACAAGCCTTCTCTGCTATCTGCCTCCATGCAAATATTTGATACACACAACCTCTGCCACTCCTAAAGTCACCCTGTTCATCACTCACTAGGACTGATGATATCTCTCTTACTTTCTCTATAACGATTCTTCCAAATATCTTCCCTACCACACTCAATAAACTTAAGTTTATTATAAAAAAAAAAAAAAAAAAAAAAACGTAAACATCAGATGGTTGCCATGGTAGCAAGTCGTGCCTCTGCCCTTCTCCACCAATCATGTTTCGTCACAATTCTGCACCAAACTACTCCGGCCAACCACCATGCCACCTGGGCACAAATACCAACAGTCAGAATACCGGTAAGGTGGAACTGAACTGAAAACTGGATTCCCAGCGCCTATCAGAGACCATATGGCACTAATTTAAAGGCAAGACTTGAGCTGTCCCGCCGTAATCCACCCTCCACCTTTCGGGGGGGGGGGGGAAGGGCAGTAGCTGGGGGTGTTATTTAACCATGCAGTTGAGTCGCCCAGATATACCAGTGCCACCACATGAAGGCGTCTCTCTCCACCACCGAAGAAAAGTGGCAAATCAGCTTTATAGTTACAGATGGAACTGTATTAGGCTTTTTTCTGTAAAGTATTTAAAATATAACCCCTTCAATCCAGCGACATCTATCAATCTATCTATCCATCTATATCTATCTAGGGCCACAAGACAATCCTATAAAGGGTGGCCACAAACAAATTGCCTCCACGTTGCTCTGTCCTCTGCGATTTGACTCCCCTCCCTCCAACTCACACCCCCTTCCCTCATATAATTTATTTCTCCATTCCATTCATCCATCTCATTCTTGGTCTCCACCTCACTCACATACTCTCCTCTTGTCAGTCTCTCATTCTCCATCCTCTCCACATGGCCAAACATATGCTTCAGTTTATGCTTGCTACCTCTAGGTGTTTATATTCAGCTTTGGAGACTTCAAACTGGTGAGGTTTGATACAGTATAACCTTCTTTAATCCATTTACTATACCTGGGTGCAGTGGTGGGTGCTGACCACTATCACCCACTTAATGTAGTACAGCCTACCGTACTTCTTCCTTCATTCATCATTCCCTTTTTGTGTCTGTCCCACTATCACGCACTCTTTCGATGTAGTGCTGCCTACCTCTTCCTTCCCCTGTCATTCCCTTTTTGTGTCTGGTCTCTTCTCTTCCTGTTTTTTCCATCCTTCCTGTTACTTTTTATTACTCTTCTTTATACAGTGCTCTAAAGATGGCAAGAATAACACTGACAATGTCAATGGATTCAAGAAGTGTAGAGCAAAAAAGACGGAAAAAAGGCCACCCTATAAAAAGGAATTAGTGTATTCTTCTCAAGTGCTATCCATGTGACTTTACAGTACAATACCACATTTGTTCTAACGTGAACAAGATTCCCAACCCCCTTCAGCTTGGTGATGACCAGGTGTAGGCTTCAGTGATGGCCATGTGTAGTCTTGGAAGGGTGGATGGTCTGTTAAAAACAAGGAGGCCCATTTTGTCTGACCATTATGTAAAAATAAAAGTGCTTCATGAAAGACTTAGTTTGCCCCACATTATCCTCCAGCAGACGTACAACCAACTATAAAATCCCCAACTCCTGGGGTGAAAATCCTCTTTCTCTAGCTAATGGAAGTGACAAAATGAAAAATATAACATGTAAGGTGGCGTGTGGGGTGAAGACGAAAGGGAGTGCAAGAAAAAGCATGGTGGAATGAAGGGGTGAGACAGGCTGTGGCGCAAGAAAGCATACAGTGAGTGGACGGGAGGCAGAGGCATGAAGTTGAGAGACGGATGGGGAAGTTATATGCAGACAGGAAGAAAGAGGTGAAAAGATTATAATTATGTCCTGTGCTTGCCATTCTCAACAGGGTTCAGAAAAACCTCAACTTAACATACCAAGAGGCACATCAATTTTCTTTTCGGTCTGAGTTGAATAAAATCACTTGGAGACGGCAAGAATAAACTAAGATATCATCGGAGTGAAGTGGCAAAGAAAGACGCTGACCTGGACTGAGAACACACCAAACTCAGACATTAATTTTCGTGTAGGTACCTACTAAATAAAATCACTGGGAGACTGCAAGAATAAATTAAGGTGTCACTGCACTAAGAAGGCTGAAAAGACTCACCTTAATTCGAAAGACACTACACTAGGGACACTGGTTCTCTGTAACTTAGGCTGCCACGTACCGCTTCCTGACTCTGCATTCATATTCCGATCTTCCAAGTAACCCAAGTAACGCACTATTAACAAGTAACATCGTATCTGCAAGTGAAAGGAAAAATTAGTTGGGGGTAGGGGGAGAAAGTGAACAATATTACTCTTGTTATCAAAGAAAATACACCCAACATGTTTAGCCTCTACCCCATGAAGAGTCCAAGAGGGGCCAAAATTGTTGTACAAGGCAGTATGTAAACAAAGCTTCACAAGAAACCCACCAGCAATATCTGATGTGTTGTGGAGAGAGCTCAGTCTGATGGTGTGTGGGTGTGGCAGTGGCAGTAGGAAATGCATACACAGTACATGATACACAATTGACACTGACAACACTGACTGAGCCGTCCTTGCAACACACAAGAAACAGCCAGGTGGAGTAGAAGAGCAGCGTTATAAATGGACCACAATATTTTCACACAGGCCACACAACTTCAATGAAATATTTGAGTACCGTACACAGTCGCGTTGCCCATACTTAGCAATTTCTGTCCCAACTGAGCAGTGCTGAAAGCAGTTTGCCTAATTGCTGTACAAGATTTTTTTGTGAATACCAGTAAGTACTGTATTATCCTCATCCAACTTTAAGCTCACAGGTCCCTTTATTATATCAATTCTTATCATCATCCCCTATTACACCCTGTTATTTTTTTTTTCCCCCTCTCTCCGTCTCCTGACGAAATTGTCCATATTGGGGAAGACTACAAATCAGTGGAAAAATACAGTGGCGCCTCATTATACGCAGGTGTCGTTCACACAAAACAGGTATGAACAATACCACAAACCCTAAAAACACCCCGGGACAAAACCCGCCCCAGCCTCTGATCCCCCCTCCCCCTAAATAGCCGCAAACATGGCTACTAAGCTTCCTCTTTGCAAGGTATTTTGCAATTGATGCGGATAATGAAAAGGCATGATTAACATCAAACACAATGCCCGGTCGTAAAGTGCAATATGCAAACTAATTTCGCTAAGGAAAACCTTCTAAACTGACGATACGGTGCTAAGATACCAGACCAGGTAACTTTCCAGCAGTTACCATGTGTACCTGTCAAGTTCCCTTCGCCCCTTCAAGAACGTGACATATTTCAATTTATTCATGCCAGCATCGTGTGTCTCCATTACCCCCTCATCACCTATTTTCCCCAGATCTTCAGAAAACTGTCTCGAGGTGACAAGAGTGAAACAAAAAAACGTCTAAGGAAATACATCAACACTGATTTTTTTAAATTAAATCATTATGTTGTGTGCTTCTTTAATCTGATATCATAATTATACTGTTTTCACCAACTTGGCCTATAACTGTTATCTCTTCCTCCTGAACTGTGAGCTGTAGAGATTACCACCATAATATGATACTAGTCATAAGGAAGTGCTAAGGAAAGGATGCTGTTGGACCGCAGTTGTACGGATTAGCATTAGAATACGATGCCAGTCACGTAGAAGTGCTATAGATATGATGTCGAGCCGCAGTATTGTCTTTTCTGCGACTGGGCTGTGAAATAAGCTTCAAAAGGACAAGAGTCTGGTCCAAGTTAGAGTAAGAACTCCAGCTTTATTCCCTCTTATCACTAACCGATTATATTCCGCTTATGAGACTCCATCGAAGTGTGGGAGTGCATGGAGGCTGTATCCAACCCCTCCCGTTCGAAAATCCGTCTTTACTAAATAAAGTTAAAAATAAAGTTAAAAACGTCAGCAGGTAGCAACAGAAAAGTGTTACTGTGACTCCATGTTGATCTAAACGTACAGAGATCAAATGGTCAACAGACAGCGGTAGTAAAAGTGTTGTCACTCCCTGCTCATCTAAATGTAAACCCAGTGGTCTGCAGGATGAAGTTACCTCTCTGCAGTGCCACATCCTTCTTTCAAGGGATAGGGATTGAGGTACGTAAATATTTACAGTGGTACTGGCGTGGTTATATTAGTGCCACCACCTACAGGCATCCCTCTCCAACACCTCATCAGTTTGAGCAACTATTTACGTGGAATCCTCTTCAAAAAATATCCCAAAACCCATATCATTAAAAAAATAATAATAACAATAACCAGCGGAATTACACAATATACGAATTCTTAAAATTTCGAGGGCAGAATGTTTACAAAACTTCGGCAAGGACACGAAAAAAGCTGACACCCTTTAAATATCTCCAAACAACAATATTTTCCCACCAAACTCACACTTATTTATCTCCACTGCCTTGGATAACAACAGTAAGCAGAATTAGGTGGGGAAATTTTGCAAAGAAAACGTGGGGACAAGAGCAGGATACTTAAGCCAGCCATCTTCAACGTCGTCTAGTGCACCGGGCTAATAGATGGCCCGGCCTGCACTAAAGGTGCAGAAAACTTTAAACGAACGAACGAACGAACGAACGTCGTCTAACAAGAATGCCAATTATCTCAATACACCCACTTTCCCTCACTCTCTCTACTTGCTTATCTAACATTAGTGAGTTGAATTATGTAAGTAAATTAGATGGAATCTGCCGAAAAACGAATCACAGCAGGATACTTACGAAGCCGCCCTTCGGCGTCTGTTCTTCCATTTACACCACCATTCCTTCAACCACCTCAAAACACGAATATTTCTTTCGCATACTTATACCCTAATAATCTCCACTAACTATTTAATTTTAGCAAGCAGAATTATGGACGTAAATGCTAGTGGTAAAATTATGGAAGTAGACTAGGATACTCACGAAGCAGGCTTTCTTGAGCGTCGGCTCTGACTTGTCGCCCTTTATGACCACGAAACACCAATATTCACTTGAAATGCTCACCTCTAAGTTATCTCCATTGTCTTATAAAATGTTCACAAGCACAATAAGACAAGCGAATTAACTGTAAATTGGAATCAATGCAGGATCTTCACCATGTCACTTCAACATCCTCTCTCGAAACATGGCGTCGGATACACTCGGAACACCAACCTCGAAAGTATTCATAAAAGATCCTTAACCATTTCCGGGATTTAATATGCCTTCACAGCATTTAAAAGGCACCAGAAATAGCTTTGCTTGGTTTATTTTTTTCCGATTTTATACAAAGTGTGAATTTTTAGCTTGGTTCCGTGAAAACTGAAAAGTAAACAAGAAATTTTATACACGTGCACCGGACGCCCGAAACATTTATAATTTTGAAACCTGGGCTTAATCTCCGATTTGATGCCCGCGAAGTTCAAATTTGTATCATACTTGTAATCAATTCGCTGATTTATATGCTACTTTTCTTTTTTTTTTTTTTTTTTTAAGGCGAAGATGCACTTGATAGGTTGGTGACGATTGGCTGAATGAAACCTGTCTGAATAACATTTACTAACCCAAATTTCCCCATCAGACATATGTTGTCATTTAATAATAAAGAGTTTATGAAGTAATGTTGCATTCAGCCAATCATCACCAATCTGTAAAGTGCATCTTCGCCTCGAAAAAAAAAAAAAAAAAAAAAATAGTATAGTACACAGTGTATCGTATCGCTGCACGTATGATCGAGTTAATTGTTTAAAAGATTTATAGGCTACACTATCTGCATGAATACTACCCTTTTACGGGATATTTCGGGTTTGCTGACGATAAGATGAAGCCAAGGTCAATAATTACGAACAAAACACCCACATCTGGCATTTCCTTTCTAGTTTCAAATTCTCTCCCTAAAATTAGTTTAAACCTCAGCAATAGTAAATGTTACCTTTTTAGAGACTTAGAAATCACGGTACAATATTCTTTTGCTTCCTTTAGACGAATATAATGTACTATGACAGACATCGCGATGTAGTAACAAGTAGTATGTGTAGTTAGGTAACGAGATTTTTTTAAGAATACACAAATTATAGCCTATACAGTACTTATGCCTGTGTCTTGTTGTCTAATAGTTCGCTGTCGATCTTTCACACCCTTCCCAGCACCTTACACACACTCCCCGGTACCCTTCCCATATGGGCATACACAGTCACTTGTTCCTTCTTATATAAATTTTTCCTGGAAGTCTATGTTTGTATTTTAATCTGTATAAAGGTACTGGCCAGCCTGTCCTTGGCACTTATGGGCTGCCTCTAGCTTGTATCTCGTTCTGGATGTTTTGTTCAGTCAGGCTTGAACCCGTCACGTCCCGACCGATTTTCCACCACTGACTCCCCCCAGTCCAGACCAATTTTTGATTTTTTTTTTTTTGGGGGGGGGCTCAAATCTCTGCTTTTGGTGAGAAACATCGAAAATTCATAGAGAAATCGCTCACCTGAAGTTTAAAATACTCGATTATAGCAGTGCTCCTTACCTTACTGGGTTTTCTATGAGACTGGCTCCAAAGAAAACGAGTTCTATGGGAGGGTAACTATTCCACATCACTCATAAACGGTATTTGTTTATTTGGTACGAATTTACATGTAGTACGAGAGTATATTGTTTTTCACAGTAACATAGGCAATATGAGCATTGTCTCACTCACTAACACATCAACATACCTGACATTTTTTGGCGACATTACCTGATCATCATTTCTGACTGTTTCTTACTCTAATGCTACTAAACTTTGTCCTCCACATTGTCATCGATTGGGGAATCACTTTAGCCCTGAATGCCTTTATTGGCCAGGTCACTGATAACAGGTGAATTGCCGAGACAATGGCGTGCGGGAGGGGGGAGGGGAGGTATTGAGGAGTAAGGCATTGTCCCTGCCTGGCATCTTGTAGAGGAAGGTGTCCCGTGTATACGTACCAAAAATCACGCGCGAAAATTGAAAATTGTGCAAATTATGAACCTTGCAATTGAGCGATGTACTGCTACGTCGATGGGAGTAGCTGTGACAAAACGTTGCGACGTGCCCATACATCGACGGGACGCCTCGGGTCTAAGGTTATGACACGACTGAGTGGCACATAGTCTAAAATGTCGTATGAACTTTTCCTCATCACCTAACAGTTCTTGATCTTTTCACATTTGTCTCATGTACCCATTTCACTTTAATTTAATCGGAAATGGCTATACTAAGCAATAATAGCTCTTCTTCCTCCACCTCCTCACAGGACCACTGGGTACTGTCTTCCATTTCTCCAGTGATACAGTTGATCACAACATCCGCAACGTAACTCGCTGACATCGCTTCCGGGGTGAAAAGCCATATCTTAAGCATCACGAACGGATTGGGGTGTATTGGTGTTGTGATGAGGAGGGGTAGACTGAGATGGTTTGGGCATGTAGCGAGGATGGAGGATGACAACTGGGTGTGGAGAGTGAGAGGTGTGAGTGAAGAGCTGAGAGGAAGGATGCGATTGGAGTGTACAGTATTGGTGTTGTGATGAGGAGGGGTAGCTTGAGATGGTCTGGGAGGAAGGATGCGATTGGTGTGTACAGTATTGGTGTTGTGATGAGGAGGGGTAGATTGAGATGGTCTGGGAGGGAGGATGGGACTGGAGTGTATTGGTGTTGTAATGAGGAGGGGTAGATTGAGATGGTTTGAGAGGAAGGATGCGATTGAAGTGTATTGGTGTTGTGATGAGGGGTAGATCGAGATGGTCTGGGAGTAAGAATGGGACTGGAGTGTATTGGTGTTGTGATGAGGAAAGGTAGATTGAAATGGTTTGGGAGGAAGGATGGGACTGGAGAGTATTGGTGTTGTGATGAGGAGAGGTAGATTAAGATGGTTTGGGAGGAAGGATGGCACTGGAGTGTACTGGTACTGCGATGAGAAAGGGTAGGTTGAGATGGTTTGGAAGGAAGGATGGAACTGGAGTGTATTGGTGCTGTGATGAGGAGGGGTAGATATAGATGGTTTGGGAGGAAGGATGGGCCTGGAGAGTATCGGTGTTGTGATTAGTACATGTTTCAGAAATAGTAAAGAAACATAGTGGTTGTGTTCAGTTTCAGCCTTCTCCCTCAATGATAGCATCTGTAAAACGACGAGGTGAGATGACCATAGATGATGCTGAATCTGAAGGACCATAAAAACATAAAACATTGTCTGCCATACTAATGTATAATGCTGATGTTATGTTCTGTAAAAATATTTGTGTGAATGGGTGCATTTCTGTGAAAAATACCTTTCTACATGTATTATCATGTATTTGGCCAATCTAAAGATTAATATGATTCACCCTTGTATCTTACCTAATGGATAATTATAAACAGTATGGTCTGTACTCATAGGTATATAGATGGTTATATGTGTTTACTATTACATACGAGAATATGTTATATATTCGTGTTGTGTATTACTGAGTAATATGTCCTACTACATGTATGATCATGTATTTAGCCAGTGCAGTTATATACATGATTCACCAACGTGTGTTAAAGGATATTAATATTGTTGGTCTGTACTCTGTAGCAAATATAGGTATATATATATATATATATATATATATATATATATATATATATATATATATATATATATATATATATATATATATATGTAACATGTATATTTTGGACATTTTCAGCGGGTGTAATAAAAAGTACAGTGTGTTACTACATATATTATGTTTTATTTAGTCAATCTCAATTTTAACATGATTCACCCTTGTACAGTAACCATCCATCAACCAAAGCAAGGCAACATAGTCCCTGAAGGCAGAAAAGAGTATGTAAGTTGTAACATGCAGTTAACCAGCAACACCTCTCATTTTCTAACAATAGCCATCTTTGCACAGTACATTATTTTTTTTTCCTTTCTGATTTCATAATGAATCTTTGGTGGTGGTAATACAGATAATTTAGAAAAAGACTTTAAATTTGTGGGTTTTATGATAACCAGTGAAACTGAGGGTCTTACTGAATTAGTTGTGTAACTACAATAGCCTACCACGTACAGTACAGTACATTATTTTTTTCCAGCAACCTAACAACCTAAAGTAATGCTGCAAACAAGCATACCTAACCTACCCAAATCTGAAGCAATATAAGCTAGGCTAAGTTTGAATACAGTTGTGTTTAGTAGTGTTTACCCATTTCATTAAGTCCTGGGTGGGTTAGGATGTCAAAGATTATTCAAGTGGTTCGGCCCTTTAGACTGCAAGTAATAATATAGTCATACAATTTCTAAAACGCAGTGCAGTCTCACGGAAGGCAGCCCAACACCCCCAGAAGGAGCCTACAGAAGGGCAAATACAGCGCGACCTGACTCCAGGCGACAGGGACGTAAGTCCGACCGGGCTACACCCGGGCTCTTCTCACTGCAGCCAGTTCCTGAGAGGACTCGCCTGACGGACCCTGACGTAGGCCGAGACCGCAGCCCACTCCTGACGGCGTCCCCGACCACCGGAGACCGCAGCCCACGGGACCTCCAGATCGCCCCCAGGACCCCGGGGCGGGACATCCCTACACCCCGACGCCGGTGATCTTCGTCCTCCGTCAGGCGCCTGAGCGAGAGGTCCAGGCAGCTGTTCGGCCCCAGTCCCGAGGGCCAGACTCCCTCCCCAAGCCCCGAGGGTGTGGGAACCTTTGCCACCAGCAGCCCCGGACGAAGAGGACGCCTTTGCGCGTGATCCCGTGGCCCCTGAATACTGAGGCCCCTGGCGGTACTCAGCCCCGTCAGTAGTGAGGCTGAGTCGTTCCTGCCGCCCTTGTACTCGACCGCACACCAAACCACTCACACATCACTTACGGCCACACCACACCACTCAACACCACACCACTTACCATACCACACAGCAAGACACTCACGCATCACCACACCACTAACCACACCACTCAGTGCATAACTACACACTGACCAACCACACCACTCACCATACCACACACCATACCACTCACTGCCACATCATACCACTAGCCACATCACTCATTGCATCACCACTCACCACCACACCACACCACTAACCACATCCCTCACTGCACCATTACTAACTGCCACATCACACCACACGAAACACCACTCACCACACCACTCACTGCCACACCACTCACACCACCTCACAACAGAGAACTTTCGAAGTCTTGGTGGATATAAGTAATGGAAACACTGACAGGCAGAACCCACGAACATGTCATAAAGCCATCCCAGTTCATACCATCACACCAGCCCTGTATAAGAAAGCTCTAGCATGCATTCAATACGGACGGTAGGTATTAGCGCCAAAGTGGTGACATGCAGAGGTGTGTGATGTGTAGGAAAACTGCTGGCCTGAGGGAACAAGCTTTCAAGTGCATGCCCAAAGAGAGAGAGAGAGAGAGAGAGAGAGAGAGAGAGAGAGAGAGAGAAAGCATCCATGGCTTTTGTTTTCCCTGTAAAAAATATACTCCGTTCACTTCAGCTAGGCGTAAAACTGCCATCTCTCCATCTTGAATGTGGAACTATAAGACGATATTAACATTTAACTACGGTGCTAATCACGAAGAAGTGCTCTGAAGTGGCCGCAGCATTTATTCTGCCCTTAAGCTATGAGAAATAGGTTACAAAAAGACGAAAATCTCCTCCTATACTCCTTTTGCTTTATCTTGGCCTAAATTTGGCATCTCCCAGTCTCGAAAGGTAAGTTGTCAGAGTAGATTAACACTGGAATATAGTGCTGATCACGAAGAAGTGCTGAGGAAAGGATGTGCAGCCATAGCATTTTTTTTTTTTTCTCACTGAGCCACGTAAAATAAGATGAAAAAAATCTGGGCATTATATAACCTAGCATGACCCCACCCTGACCTTATATAATCTACCATGACCCCACCCCGACCTTATATAGCCTACCATGATCCCACCCTGACCTTATATAGCCTACCATGACCCCACTCTGACCTTATATAACCTAACATGACCCCACCCTGACCTATAACCTACCCTGACCTTATATAACCTACCACAGCTTCACCATGACCTTATATAACCTGCCACATCTCCATCATTACCATAACCGACCATAGCTTCATTATGACCCTATATAACCTACCATAGCTTCACCATGACTATATCTAAGCTACCATAACATCACCATGACCTTCGACAACCTACCATGACCTCGCCAAGACCTTATCATTTTAGCAAGTTTGATTGAAAAGATGTTGACAAAAGATTACAGGTTGAAAATAAAACAATGGCTGTATCCACAAGTAATTATTTATTCATCTGTTTATTTACCAAGCATATAATGCATCAAATATTTATAGGAATAGTTTGTATGAGCAGTGTATATGGATAGCTAATGTTCACCGATATAGTGTTGAAGTATGCAAGTGAAAATGATGATGAATGGAAACTACGAAAATGCTGCATCAACTCATATCATCATCATTATCATCATCATCATCATCATCATGATTCTTTTCCCTCCTATGGATAGGATAAGACTGTCAATTGCCCAAATGGCAATTTACCTCCTCAATAGAAATCAAGCTGACCCAAACTCGGAATGTCATCTGTTGTGCTCATACTGTGTAATTCACCAGGTCGGTCAGGTTATTTGATGGTCGTGATCGTCAGCTTTTACCCTCCCGGAAGGGAGCTGAGAGCTCATATAGTACGATCTAAGGGCAAGGCTGTGACCTTCACACACGCACACCCCCGTCCCCTTGCTCAAGGGGGACAGTAACCACCCACTTCGTCAGTGAAACTTTTTCGCAACCTGAGCGAGGCGCGAGCTCCCGTCCACCAGTTGGCAAGCGAGAGCGTTACCACTGCACCAGCGAGCGGTGTGTGTAATTCACCGGGTCGGTCATGATCACTTGATGATCGTGATCGTCAGCTTTTTACCCTCCCGGAAGGGAGCTGAGAGCTCATATAGTCCGATCTAAGGGCAAGGCTTTGACCTTCACACACGCACACACCCGTCCCCTTGCTCAAGGGGGACAGTAACCACCCACTTCGTCAGTTAAACTTTTCGCAACCTGAGCGAGGGGCGAACTCCCGTCCACCAGTTGGCAAGCGAGAGCGTTACCACTGCACCAGCGAGCGGTGTGTGCGTGTGCGTGTGTGTGTGTGTGTGTGTGTGTGTGTGTGTGTGTGTGTGTGCTGTTTCGCTCTCTCTCTCTAACAGTAATAATAAAACAAAATAGTAGTAGTAGTAGTAGTTGTAGCAGTAGTAGTAGCAGTAGTAGTAGCAGTAATAATAATAATAATGATAATAATAATAATATAATAATAATAATAATAATAATAATAATAATAAAGATCATCCAAGCTTTTACTACATACAGGCGTACGTAAAAACTTTGCAACTGTAGACTGGCAGATGCAAAAGCAAATTCTTCTCCCAGAAGCAGTGATAAAATATGTTTAATAAAATCGTATCAAATCAATGAATTGGAAATAACCATACGTATTCTATTTTAGGGTATAATAATTGCGAGATATAGGGAATCATTGTCATATACCGATTTCATTAGAACTTTGCTTGTACTAGTCCCATGTATACACTCAGTTTGATAGATAGATAGATAGTCTGATAATTAACAGGCGCCTAGAGAGACGATCATGTAATCGCCTGGGTCTGTGTGTGTCTGGCTGTACCCAAAATATCTCAAAATCAAGAGGATAAATTGCATCCAAACTTTGTGGGCAGTATCCCAGAATATACGGCTTGCTTATTAATAATTCTGATGAAGCTGTGATGATATGCCTCCAATTGCCAGAGCATTTTGCAGGAAAAAAAAAAACTTCTTTTAGTTTGTCATTAATCATCATTTTCTATTGTGCCCTCAACGAAGAGAACAACTGTTTAAAAGGCAACTGTTATAAATTCTTCAAAGACCTGAATAATCAATGGCCACCAACATAATACCCCTGACTTTAGGCTTCTGAATCTAGCGTGATGTATAACATAGGAGTAAACAGCGAAATCAAAAGAATGTTTTTTAGCTTTTGCCCTCCGACTGCCAGAGGATTACTGATCTAGTTTTTGGTGACGACAGGTAATAGGCCTACGCATTCGTGGGCCAGGCAACTGCTTTGGCTTTTATTTGACTGATTGATTGATTGATTAATTGATTGTTAAGTAGGTAGATGGATTAAATACAAAGATAGAGGGGTAGGTAGCACATCCAAAAACCAACGTTGGAAAACTAATGTGAACGAGCATGGGGATACTGAAAAATGGTCATAGCAAGAGAGAGGAAGCTAATAAGGTGGTCACAGCATGAGGAGACAAGCTAAACGTGGTCACAGCAAGAGCAGGAAAGCTAAATGTGGTCACAGCAAGAGAAGCTAAAAAGTGGTCACAGCAAGAGGAGGATATCTAAAGAGTGGCTATAGCAAGAGGAGGGAAGCTAAAAAGTGACCACAGCAAGAGGAGGGAAGCTAAAAAGTGGTCACAGCAAGAGGAGGGAAGCTAAAAAGTGGTCACAGCAAGAGGAGAAGCTAAAATGTGGTCACAGCAAGAGGAGGGAAGCTAAAAAGTGATCACAGCAAGAGGAGGGAAGCTAAAAAGTGGTCACAGCAAGAGGAGGAAATCTAAAAAGTGGTGAGGGAGAGTCAAGAGGTAGCTGGTTGTATGTGAAGGATTACAGAGTGGCTGCCTATACTCTCTCCACTTTAACTTGGCCACATTTTGCCATCCCTCCACCTTGAACGCTCGGCTGTAACTTGAGATAACACTAGAATATGATGCTAGCCACAAAACAGTATGGAAAGTTGATGAGTCGTAGTATTGTCTTATTCTGCCACTGAGCTACGGAAAATGAGCTGCAAAAAAGGCGAAAGATAATCTCTAAGGTACAATGCAAGAATGATAATAAGTAAAGGAGTTTTGGAGATCAGTTGGTGTAATAATGTTCGGCTGGTAGCGCAAAAAAAAAAAAAAAAAAAAAAAAGTCAGCAATGTTTTTGTGCTCTCACTCATACAGCTGCCAAACACTTCACAGTTAAATTAGTCAAAACAAAAGCTAAGGGTTAGAGAGAGAGAGAGAGAGAGAGAGAGAGAGAGAGAGAGAGAGAGAGGAAAAATGCCAAAAACACACAGTAATGACTCGACAAATTAATAACAGAGGGTGTCAATACAAAGGTTAACTTTCTTCCAAAGTAACTTCTTACTGGCGATCCAGTTACAACACTTTATTTAGTTCTTTTACCTTAACCTGCATTAGATCTTTTTTTTTTTCTTTGCAACTTATTTCCCGTAGCTTAAAAGCAGAATAAGACAATTCAAGAGTCCGCATACACCACAAAGCCAGCCAGGAGACAGGACGTGTGTGCTGGACAATCCCTAGGTCCTGTCCTCCCCCCTTACTATTTTTTAACCAGCCCATACCCCACTGACCTGGCTAATGTATGGCCCGGCCTGCACTATATGTGCAGGAAATCTTTAAACGAAACGAACGAATTCAAGAATACCCAGAGCGCATACCAGACAATTCAGTTCACCAAAAGTTAATCAACTCTTCAATTTCACTAAAATCTTTTAGTTGTACTGATTTCCACAAATAACTGTTTGGAATATCTTGTGGACAAATAAACAAAAAACAGTCCTGAACCGGGACTCGAACTCAGATCACCACAAAAATTTAAATAACTCTTCCTTGGCCCATGACCCACATATCACAAAATTTCATTGAAATCCATCAATAACTCTTTGAGATATTTTGTAGAAAAACAGACTAATAGAGGTGAAAACATAACTTTTTCCAACCTAGTTGGATGAGGTAAAAAATAATACAGCTCTACATCCTTTCCCAAGCACAGCTTCGTGACTAGCACCATATTCTGGTGTCACTTTCTTGCTACGACTCAGCATGCAAGATGGTGATGTGTCAATTTTAAGCAAAGGTAAATAGGAGACTATAATGCATCCCAGACTCTTCACTACTGTCAATATTACTTCTTATTTATTTTTTTATTTATTTAGCTATACTTTTTTCATGTAATCTCCCTCAGCTATGATTTCTGGTACCTTTTGTTTTTTTTCCACATACTAAATAATAACCTAATTTGACTTTTTATTGAGATACCCTAACTTTAGAATTGTTATACATTGTGCCATCCAGCTTTTCCGTTCATTCACACCTAACAATCGCCTCTGATTTAAGGTAATTTTCTCCCTGTTGATAAAAATTAACGGTGATCTGTGCCACACGATATAATCATTTTTATTCATGACTTTAACACCCGAGTATCCGATGGCGGGTGAGAGGATGTGGCTCTAAGGATAAGTTTTCTGGCGTGGAAGCAACTGTAGTTCCCACACTCCTCTATCCACCAAGCCACACCACCCCGCTGCACTATCCACCAAGCCACACCACCCCGCTGCACTATCCACCAAGCCACACCACCCTACTGCACTATCCACCAAGCCACACCACCCTACTGCACTATCCACCAAGCCACACCACCCTACTGCACTATCCACCAAGCCACACCACCCTACTGCACTATCCACCAAGCCACACCACCCTACTGCACTATCCACCAAGCCACACCACCCCGCTGCACTATCCACCAAGCCACACCACCCCGCTGCACTATCCACCAAGCCACACCACCCCGCTGCACTATCCACCAAGCCACACCACCCTACTGCACTATCCACCAAGCCACACCACCCTACTGCACTATCCACCAAGCTACACCATCCCACTAATACTGTCCACCACGGTATACTAAACCTCTGCTCAATCCACTAAGCATACCTCACCAATCAGGTTAGTCTAGGCTGATTTAGGTTTGATCAGGTTAGGCTAAGTAAAGCTAGGTTAGGTTAGGTTAGGTTAGGTTAGGTCAGGTCAGGTTGAGAGAAGTTTGGTAGCTCTACTGGACCGACACCCTGACGGCCCTGATGCAGAAGGGTGTGAAGGAGAGAGGCAGGGAAGTGAGGCCATCCTGCTGGGTGTAGGGCAGGTCAGACCCAGCCTCCTCCATGCCGTCACAGGCCTTCACAGAGGTCACTGGCCAACGTAGGGTCACGCTGGGAGGGGAGGAGGGGAGGGGAGATGATAGAGACACCATGGACAAAAGATCGTATTTTATTCCATCGCATCTGCTTCACATTTTGGGCATGGCCGTCACTTTCCTCCCTAATGCATCATATTAAAGAACATCTACAGTGGGTGGCGAGACATACCAAGCTGAGAAATATTTGTGGCAGAGGAAAGTGACGAGAAGAATTGGTAATACTTTAGGATAACCTTTGTCGTCAACTGTACTAGTAAGAGTATCCAGAGGAGTTAATTTTAGGATAATTTCAAGATAGTAGCAGGAAATGGTGTTAGGACTAAAGAGAGATTAGTTGATGGAAGGTTGATAAAGGTATCTTGTTATTTGTCCTTTAGAAGACTGTCATAAGAGTACTTGATGCTCAGATAATGAAAGAAATAATATGAGACAACAAAAGGTTATAGGAAAATGCAGAGGGTACTCTGTGGAGATAAATTATTACATCCTGGAAGGCAAACTCACCCGAAACCACTTATTGCAACGATAAAGTCTTCAACACATAAATGAAACTGTATCTCTTTTTTACAACAGCCATCCTCCCTGGCGTCAGAAACAGTGCACCCCACAGCACTGAGTCTTATACCGATAAAAAAGAAAAAAAAAAAAAAAAAAAAAAAACTTTGGGAACGGATGGTGGTGAGGGACGCCTTCACGTGATAGCACTGATTATACAAGCGTCCTTCAGTTACATCCCTATCTCCTAAAGCGAGGATGGTGGACTACAGGAAGAGGGGATATTAGGTCTGCAGTCCACCGGGGTCACAGTCAGATGAGCCACGAGTTGCAACTGCCAACTGCTACTTGAGGAAAGGCATACTCACGTGACCTTTGACCTGGTTCCATTACACTCGTAGAACCGCAGAATGACATCACCTGACCCGTCCTCGGCTGGCTTGACTGTGTGGAGTATGGCACCGTCACCATCCACACCCACCCAGGACTCCTCCACACTAGGATGGAAAACAGGATGAGAGGATGCTATGAGGAGAAGAAGATGATGAAAAAAATAATGATGATGATGATGGTGAAAAGAAGAAGAAGAAGATGATGATGATGATGATGATGATGAAAAGAAGATGATGATGATGATGATGATGATGAAAAGAAGAAGAAGAAGAAGCAATAACAACAACTGAAAGGAAGGCTGATGAGGAATAAGAAGTTGGAGGAGGAGAACAGAGAAAGGGAAGCCAAAAAGGAATGAAACAGGGGAAATGTAGTTACTTAAGAATGAAATGGATAAGAAAGGGAAAAAGGAAACTAATGAATGACATAATTAGGGAAGGATTTAAACACGAGAAAAAAACACAAAGGAAAGGTGATTATGAAGAAGGGTAAGTGAGAAGAGAGGAAGGAAGGAGTCACGATATACAGACGGAGAGAGAGGCAGACACACAGGAGCCTTCAAATCATCACCCAAGCGGATATATCGTGGGAGGAGTAATGAAGGAATGGGGAAGACCAGGATGGGGATAAACGAGGAAGATTAGAACCAGAATATGGAGCTGGTCAAGACGAAATGCCATGGAAAGGATGCAGAGCCGTAGTGTTGTCTTTATCCTACCACTGAACTAAGGGAAATAGATTAAAGAGAATAAACTATAGAGAAATGGAAAAACTCAGTATTCCTTCCTTCCTCTTTCCTGTAAAACAAATTCAAGGGTAATGTTATGGATTAATTGTGTTTTGCAGGAAGGACTTGGAAGGGAGAGTATAGATCTTCCCGTCTCTTGTTTCTAATACAAAAACAAATCTGAGTTGCGAAACGGTAATGACTGTAAGGTTGTTCGTGGGCAGTATTCACAAACACACTTACGATCCATTCTCTAAAGTAACCATGATCTGTTTTCCCATAAAGGACATGGAAGGGAGCATTCAGACCTTCCCGTCTCTTCTCCTACAAAAACGAACTTGAGTTATGAGACAGAAATGTTCGTAAGACTGATTATGTTCTTCCGCCTTAACTCGGCTCTGACTTTTGTCCTCCCGCAGCATATCCCGTGTAGCACAGTAGCAGAAAAAGATAACAGCATAACTCTACATCCTTTCCATAGAACTTCTTCACAAGTAGAATCGCATTGCAATGTTAATCTCTTGTTGCAACTTAGCATTCAAGAAGAAGAGCTGAAGAGGTGACAATTCTGTGCCAAATTAGAATAAAAAGAGTCAAGTGTATCTGTCCCCAAATCTCAACGTATTCCGGGGGCAAACGTCACTTGCCTGCCTGATGGTGCCTGGAGGTGCAGCAGAGGATTGTTGAACTCGTAAGCTCTCTTCACAACCTCTGCCTCCTGAAGGCTACCTGTTGGGTACATAAAACAAATTAATTTGTATAAAGTATTTAGACTAGATGACAACTGACTCCATATCCCGAAACTTCTGCGGGATATTCACATACATGCACACACAGTCACACGCAAGCTCACACAGAAACATACAGTAACATACATGCAGAAACATGCACACGCGCGCCCGTATGCACATGCACACAGTATATTGTACGGAAATAAAAGGAATCGTTGTTAATTTTACGACGCAAGCTTAAGAGTACATTATTCTGCACAGCCGTTGAAAAATACAGTAAGTACAAAATGTGAATTAATGAGGCAGGCAGAGGAATAACCATCACAGGGGCAGTTCGATTTTCATAGATGAATCTGCAATCTTTCAAATTATAACACAAAGGGTCGTAATCCAAGTTGGTCTGGATATTTCGTTACACATACTCCTTAGCGATTTATTCTGTATATTAAACCCGATATCCTCTTTTTCTGCTACTGATGCAAGCTATGTCAATGATAAAACAAAGTGAACAATGTACAAGAGACTGTTCCGGTGTAATATGCAAATAAATAGCTAATGAAATGGTGCCACGAAGCCCCTTATTTCGCCTAGAATACGGCGCAGGAGGAGTACGTACTTGCTGGAATGTGAAGTAGAGGTATGGAGGTCAAAATCATTAAACCAGGTATCTTTTTCTAAGCTTTAAAATTATTGCAAGAAGGGGTTTATCTCACTGTACTATGGTGTATACAGGTTACAAAATTAAACATGGAAACAATACTCATTATTTTTTTTTATCTTCAAACTGATATGGATGAGAAAGATTACCCCAAAGTGACATGCTTACACAGAGGGGAAGCCTGGAGACAAATAACTTTTTAAACTAACGTTTCATCTTCCAAATTAATGCACAAGAAAGACTCTCCTAAAATTATATAGTCTACATGAAAGGAAAACCTGGAAAACTATAGCTTTCACTTCCCTCAACTCACCAGTGTGTGGGAGGAGTGCATACTTGAAGGTGTGGTCGCCTATGTCAGCGTGTGCATCTGGTGCCTTGGGTGAGCGTAGGAGGGAGAGGGCCAGGGTGTGACTACGAGCCATCCACCCGTACTTACTATCGTTCAGCACTGCCAGGCCCCAGTCACTCTCAGACAGGTCAGCCCATCTGGGTGGGAATGCCACACATTAAGGACTGTATTCATAAAGAGTATAGGGGACCGGGGCTAGGATACCACAGTCCAGAATATTTATTAGCAGGAGACCGACCTACGTCCCTGGTAGCGTTTCACATGACAGAAAAACTCCTGGTCACCTCTAAGACTGAAACCGTAGCGCGTAAACCAGTCCCTTCCGACACAGTGTTCTACCACCATAACACCAGGCGTAGCCATTCATAAAGGATCTTAGCCAATTTGCATGATAACCAAATCGTCGTAGCCATTAACATCATCACAGACTGTTGTATCCTCCAATCCTATTTGTCTGTTTGCTTATTTATTTCCCCGCAGTATATCTAAAAAAGTTGTTGATGTCTATCGGTGAAGTTTTGTGGATATGTGCAGTAGATGATGGGCCAAGGAAGAATTGATTAGATTTTGGTGATGAGCTGAGTCGTCTGGTACAGGCGTTGGTGGAGGTATGCGCTCTTTGAATGCCGTATTCTTGTTTTCTTTTGCTTTGGTTGCGTTTCATATTTTGCCACTTTTATACTCGTTTGAATTTGATTCTGAAATGTTTAATAGCTGTATATTAAAAAAAAAAAAAAGTATATACAAGCAACCCTGTACGCAAGTTCAGCCAAAATGAGTTAATAAACACAGTCCCTGGAATTAAAACTGCTGTGTGTTGCAAACTAAAGTGTTACTGTCTACATATTCAGAGATAATGGTTAGCATGATAGTCATAAGGTACTGTATTTATTCCTTGTAGCCATTAATCAAGGGTAAGAGCAGTGGAAATGAGTTTTTTAATAGGTGGCATGTGTTATCACACGTAGAGAAAGACAGATAATTCAAAAAGTTATGAGATATTGTCGTGATGATGTGAATGTGTTAGCAAGCATTTGGAGAAGTACAGTGAGATGGTTCGGCCATGTGGAGAAAATAGAAAATGAAAGACTGACTAGGAGAGTTTATGTGAGAGGTGGAGAGGGGAGGAGGAGGAGGAGACCGAGAATAAGAGAGAGAGGGATAAGGTGGAGGTGTACGAGAGAGGGCTATGTACTCTGGAAAGAGGACAGCCTGATTGCTGAGGGTAGAGTGACATGGAGGCGATTTGCTTGTGGTCATCTCATCTCTGGTTAAGGTGTCTAGAGATAGATATAGATAGATGGATAGATAGATGTTTAGATAGATAGATAGACAGATGGATAGATAGATCGGTCGATCGCTCGATAGATAGATAAATAGATAGACAGACCGATAGAATCCCATGGTGGAATTAATTCTAGACTGTCCTTGACTGCTGCTAGTGTCCACAGACTACAATGCCTTACGGAGTCAAAACTGAGGCCTAAATCTAATGAAGATTTCACCAGGAGGTGTATTTATAAACTCCGCCAAACTTAAGTTGTGTATAAGACTGTTTATATACGAGTTTGTCTTCACTCATACAACACACGAACACTTCACAACCAAACTGGGTGAGTTCTGAAGTAACGCAGTACTAAATACAAATTGATCTGCGATAACAGGTAACTGTGACAGAAACTTGTTTATTTGGATTCTCCGGCCAGACTGCTTTGATCCATTACCAACTAAATGATTGTCTGAACACCCATCACTAGAGTCCACCATCTCTCTTACCCAGTGGCTGATCTGAGGACTGTAATTTCCTGTAGTGCGTTTATTCTCACTGGCAAAGATCCATAACCACTTTCAACTGAACTGATGGCCAAGTGTAGTCAGACTGGAGGATGAATTTGACTAGTAACCAAGGGCACTCATTCCTACCTCATAATCACTGCTCACTGAATTTTATGCA
Source organism: Coenobita brevimanus (assembly GCF_032717465.1). Classification (NCBI taxonomy): domain Eukaryota; kingdom Metazoa; phylum Arthropoda; class Malacostraca; order Decapoda; family Coenobitidae; genus Coenobita; species Coenobita brevimanus. The sequence goes on from NC_136981.1 coordinate 9,015,333, forward strand.
ACCACGATTTAGTATTCAAATTTTAAGAGTAGCCCAGTTCCATCACGTGAAAAAAATATATAGTGCACATCAGTAAGATCCGACCCCCTCAAGTGTGTTTGTGCAGGTCATATACCGATACATGTTTGGTCATTATTCAGTGTGTGTTCTTACCTAATTGTTCTTACCTAATTGTATCTTTACAGGAATGAGTCAAGCTCGTACTGTCCCGTGTCTTAAACCATATTTATCGTACATATCCTTAAATTTGTGAATTGTTTTGGCACACACTATTTCATTTGGTAGTGCATTCCATTGATCAATTGCTCTGTTTGGGAAACTGTGTGTGTGTGTGTGTGTGTGTGTGTGTGTGTGTGTGTGTGTATCATGTCATAACTAGGCCGAGAGAGAGAGAGAGAGAGAGAGAGAGAGAGAGAGAGAGAGAGAGAGAGAGAGAGAGAGAGAGAGAGAGTAGAAAAAGACATATAACAGCATCCACACAAATTACAAGACATGGATAATCATACTTGTGACCACAGACTTCATATCGCGCAGAATCCCAGGACGTGTTCATGTGTGTGGGTCTCTCCAGGTGGCCGAACTGGATGTCAAAGTTGGCCTTGTTGGTGTGCAGTGCCGTGGCGTGGAGGGCCTTCAGGAACTTGCGGCTCTCTCCCCAGCTGACCGAAGTTTGGAAGGTGAGGTAGGGCGAGTCTGAGGCCAGCTGGATGTCCTGGGTCAGCTGTGAAGAGCCGAAGGTCACACCCCAGCGGACGGAACATAGCAGAGGACTGTTTTCCACGATGACCGGAGCTGTGATGCTATAGCCAGACTGAGGGTGCAGAAAAAAATGTGCTTCAGTGTATTGCGGTATTTGTGTATCATGTGTTATAGCCAGACTGAGGATGTAGATGAAGCGTGTTTTAGTGAACTGTAGTATCTGTATATCATGTGTTACAGCTAGACTGAGAGTATAGAAGGAAGTGCTTTAGTGTATATTAGCATTTTATATCATGTCGTAGATTTACGAGGCCTTGAACAAGAAAAGCAACACTTTGTCACACTAACGCAATACAGAATTATATAACAGACTGACCAGTGCAATTCTCAGTTGATTAATTAAAAAATCATAAATAATCGAAATTAGTAAGATCCTCTGGTGAACTCATTCTTCTTCCCCTCTTCTTCCTCTTCTCTCTTTTTTACAAGCTACTCTCTACTCGTTTTCCATCCCCCTTTCCTTCCTTCCCTTCTTTCTCCTCATCCCCTCACGTCTTTCCTTCACTTTCTCCATTCCTTCAAACAAACTCCTCTATCAGACTTTCCCTTCTCTCCCTTTCCTTTCAAGCCACCCCTCTCTCCTCTTCCTTTCCCCTTTCTCATGCAAACCACTTTCGTCTCTTCTCTCTCCCTCTTACATCCTTTTAAGTCACTCCCTCCTTCTTTTCCCTCCCCTTTCCTTCCTGCCCTTCTGCTCACTTCTTCACTGTTCAGCACCACGGGCGTCTCCAGGTGGTAATCCATCACATCCCAGGCATCCCAGTACAAGGGCTCGTCATCGTACAGCACAATCTGGTTCCCGTACAGTGGCGTCGTCTCTTCCCTTCCTTCACCGCCATCTGCAGGAGGGTACTGGAAGACGTCCCTGTCCTCGCCCACCACCTGCAGGCTCGTAACTCGGCCGTGGGTGTCGATGACGGCGCGGATGAGGCCGTTCTCGATGACAAACTGGTTGTTGGCTTCGGCTGTTGTGATGACGAGGGAAGGAGAGAGTGATTAGTTGATTCAGAAGAGAGAGACAGACAAAGACAGACAGACAAAGACAGACAGACAGACAGACAAACAGACAGATTGAGGGAAGGAGAACGGGGAGGGGGAGGGGGAGGAGTGTGAGTGAGGGAGGGAGGGGGGAAAAGATAAGACAATTTTTTTTTTTTTATATAAATAACAGAACGGAGGAAGGAAAAACAAATAGGTAAAAAAAAAAAAAATAATCCATACACCAGATTACTGGTGTCCTCTGTTCATAAAATATCTGTAACAGTTAGACTTGAACAGCTGTGGGTTGAAATTTGGAGGAAAACAACTCTGGGGAAGCGAGTTCCAGAGAGATGCAGTTCGGGGAATGAAAGAATTCTGATAGGCAGAAGTTCTGCAATATGGTAGAGTGACATTCCAGTCATGAGCGCTACCAGATGCCCGTGTAGCACGAGGGAAGGCATGGAGAGGTGGCACCATGGACGCAACTTCGTCTGAGCATTTGCCAAAAAAATATCTGTAAAATAATGCAAGGGAGGCAACATTCCTTCTTACTTGCAGGGGAGGTAGTTTATATGTAATGGCAGGGTTGGTAATGATTCTAACAGCTTTATTCTGAATTTTGTCTAGTTGTCTTAATGCAACCTCTCCACAACCATTCCACAAGGGTGAGCAATATTCAAGCTGAGAGCGCACATGACTCTTATAAATTATAGCTAACTGCTCATCGGCGAAGAAAGGTACGGACTCTGTACAATAATCCAAGTTTCTTTGAGGCGGTTTTAGCAAGTGATCTGACATGAGAGGTCCAACTGAGAGCACTGTTAAGTGAGACACCAATAATTTCAATACTTTTGGAGATGGGAATATTAGTAGCACTGAAGGTAATGTACGAATCTGGCAATATCTGTTTATTAGTAAACTGTATATATTTAGTTTTACTAGCATTAAAAGAGACAAGGTTGTTTTGTCACCATTCACTGATTGTAGATAGATCTTGATTTATGGAGATGGCTGTACTGAGTTGAGAGGTAGAGATATTAGACTTTGTAAATGGATATCTGAGTGTGAATGAACTATGTAGTGTTGAGTCATCTGCATATGAGTGAATGGGATTGACAGATAAGAGATCATTAATATGAACCAGAAATAGGGTTGGCGCCAGAACTGATCGCTGTGGCACGCCGGCATTAATTGAGTGGAAATTCGAATATACATCATCTACTTTTACTCTTATTTTCCTGTCACTAAGATAAGAAGAAATCAAAGGAACAAAAGACGTTAGTCCATAGCAAGGGAGTTTGGACAGCAGGGAACGGTGCCATACTCTGTCGAAAGCTTTAGAGATATCAAGAGCTACTGCATGAGTTTCTCCAAAAAGATCAATTGATTGATGGATGGTATGAGTTAAGAGATTGAGTATGTCAATGGTGGATCTTTCGTGGCGAAAACCGTATTGTCTATCACTAATTAAGTTGTTGGATTCAAGATGTTTAACAATATGCTTATTAATTAAAGTTTCAAATACCTTACCAAGAGAAGATGTGACAGCTATTGGTCTGTAGTTGGAGGGGTCAGACGAACTCCCTTTCTTCGGAATTGGGTGGATATTGGCTTCTTTCCATGAATTTGGGAATAAAGAAGTACGTATGCATAGTCTTAATAATTTAGCTAGGACAGAGGCAAGTTCAGGGGAACACTTTTTCAAAACAATTGGCAGAATTCCATCTGGGCCTGGAGCTTTGTTGGTAGGTAAATTGTCTAGGATGGATTTTACGTATCTTGTCTGTATTTTAAGTGGGGCAATTTCGGGAGAGTCAAGTTCCAGTACTGAGACATTCTGGCTGGTATCGTCTATGGTAGAATTTCTGGCAAAGGTACTAGCAAAGATATCTGCTTTCCCACGTGGGTCATTTGTAATATTGCCATCTGAATATTTTAGTGGGGGAATGGAAGATGACTTGTCAAATTAAGAGTTGACCAGAATATTCTATTGTCATTAGGGTTGTTAAGTAGTTTTGATGCTTGCTTTTGAAGAAAGTTTGATTTAGATAGATTTAATACAGCTTTTGCATGATTTCTAGCAATTTTAAATTGGGAGAGTGATTCAGATGTTTTTGATTTTAAGTAAGAGTTATATGCTAATGACTTTTGGGCTGTTGCTCTGGCACAATTGCCATCAAACCATTTTGGAGAGTTTGATCTTTTAGTGAATTGTTGACTTGGTATGAATAAATCCATACCAGCTAGTATTAAGTCGCAAATGTGGGACTGGGTAGAATTGGGATCACTAGAGAAGAAAGACTGCCATGGAACATCAGCAAGATAATTTCTAAATCCATCCCAGTCTGCCCTGTCAAAGTGCCATCGGGTCACCCTGACAGGTTCAGAATGGGGAGGTGTAGGAGGGTTAACTAATGAGGCTTTGATGAGATTGTGGTCAGAGGATCCAAGTGGTGACAGTACCTCTATCCTGTATTGATCTGGATTATTTGTCAAGAATAAATCCAAGAGATGGGCATTATGGTCAGGATTATCAGGTATTCTGGTTGGTTGCTTTACCAACTGGGTGAGATTAAACGATTCCGCAAACAGCTCGCACTCTAGACCAGAGTCGTCAGTCCGGGCAGAATGCAATAACCATTCAACATTGTGTATGTTAAAATCACCCAAAATGGTAATTTCATTGCCAAGGGCAAGGTCAAGGTTACTCAACTGAGTGGATATGAAATCAAATACACTGGGTTCCAAAGAAGCATTGGGGGAAAGATAAACTACACAGATATATTTGGTAATGTTTTGGCAATTTAATTTATATAATGAGTAATCAAAAGTGGATGAAGTGAAGTTTAAAATAGTGTCAACTGCATATTGGGATTTGATATAACAACAGGTGCCGCCCTTGTTACGAAAGTTTGTAAGGAGATGGTAACCGGGAAAACAAAATGAAGATATATCGGTAAAGGGTGAGATTTGTGGTTCTGTGAGGAAAAGGGCCAAAGGGGATATGGACTGAAGGAAAAAATGAACTGAGTTTAAATTTGTGGTAAGGCCTCGGATGTTGGTAAAGAATAAGGCCGCACCGTCACCTCTTCGCCGACGAGCATTCCCGGAAATAGCAACAGTCGCTGCCGGCACAGTCGCTTGATGGCGACCGGGAGGACCCTGTGCCTCCAGCCCTACCCTGCCGGTGGTGGCAATCCGAGGGAATGAAAACAAGGGCTTGATAGTGTTATCATTAAATTACCCTCATCACCACCTCCCTCTCCCTTTAATCGTATACATGGTTAGGCTGGCCTGAGCTAATTTAAACCAGTCTATGCTATTTCATCACTATGCCCAATCTATCCACCATCCCACTGGAGCGACAGCTAAACAGAATTAGTTCCTGTCCATTCTCACACGAAAATTTGAGGCAGTGTTGCATTTCATTGGCATTTCATACAAACCTGTGGGGGAAACAGGACTACGTGGGAGGAATCATGAGAACTACTTTTTTGTGGATATTTTCTGGGATTTTGCAAGATTTTTTGGAATTCTGTACGTATCAAATGAGAATAAAACAAGTGAAGCATTTATAACGGGGCATATTTTATAGAAATGAAATGACAAATGCGACTGGCAAGGTTGCATGTACCACTGGTTACCCTTACAACTCTTCCCTAGTATATTCTCTACAGCACTGGCTATGCTCTCTCTTATTCTCACTTCCTATCTACTTATCTATCTGTCTATCTACCTATCCACCTGTCTGCTGCTTTTCCAAATACACCTGTTGAAACATTCCCCCAAGTGAATGTTTATGCATACCTGACTCATGAATGAAACAATGCTCCAATTTCAATATGGGCTCAGAATGAAGTAAATCCATGTGTCGACTTCATGCACATTAACATCGGAAAAGAAAAACAGGCAAAGATTCTCGGATGAAGAAGAGGAATCCATAATGGGAAGTAATATTTCATCTACAGAAATTTGTGGGGGAAATCAGCTGGGGACAGGGGAACTTCTGTATGGAGCGGCAACACTACTCTGAAGTCTAAATAAACCGGGCATTACTGATCTAAAACAGCTCGCGAAAATTTGCGAATAAAACGAACCCCATATATACGGAGTCGAGCTTTATCACGTAATACAAACGCCAACACAAGACTGACATAGTGAGGCAGGTTACACAATATAAGCACACAACGTACCCACAGTGGCAGGATAGGAAGGTGTGAGTGATGTGGGTGGTGCTGCGCCCATGGAGGCAACACTGACCAGCATGCTGCCTTCTGTCCCTGTCTTCACCACCTCCTTCCTCGCCCACGGCAGTGAGTTCACCAGCATCTCGCTCATCTCTTCGCCACTGCCTGGTTGGATGCATCATCATCATCATCATCATCATCATCATCATCATCGGTTATCATTATAATTATCAGTATCAACAGCATCTCGATCGCCTAGCCGTCGCTACCTGGTCGTCTACATAATCTTGATCATCATCACCGTCATCACTAATATCGTCATTAACATCATCATCATCATCATCATCATCATCATCGTCGTCGTCATCGTCGTCATCATTAATTAACATCATTATCATTATCAATACACCATCACCTTGGTAACATACATATACATCCATATATACATTTACATTACAGCTTTCGAAATTCTTGGCTCCTTTTTTACTGAATTCCAAGACTATATTAAACATACCTGGAAAGAGAACGTGTGAGGATGCAGCAGTTTTATATACAGTACACCAACATTACACATGATTTATACAGCACGAGTTACCTATCTTCACATGTTTGCTCATGGTTGCGAGGGTCAAAATAATGTTAACTGATATACCCGTCAAATGATATAATCTCTGTGCTATGATTTTTGTGCATCTTCAGTGCAAATATCATATCACACACACACACACACACACACACACACACACACACACACACACACACACACACACACACACACACACACACACACAAACACACCACCCACACTACACACACCTCACAACATCAACACCACCCACACCACACACACCTCACAACATCAACAACACCCACACTACACACAACTCCCAACATCAGCAACACCCACACTACACACACCTCCCAACATCAGCAACACCTCACACCATCAACAACACCCACACTACACACACCTCACCGCAGCAAAAACACCCACACTACACACACCTCACACCATCAACAACACCCACACTACACACACCTCACCGCAGCAAAAACACCCACACTACACACACCTCACAGCATCAACAACACCCACACGACACCCACGCTACACATCACCTGCTCATCCCTCACTAACCGAAGATGGCGTTGGCTGCATTATCCCTGACCGTGTGGGCCGCCTGGATGGCCTGGGTGTACAGCGCCTCGGCATCGGGGTACACAATTTCGATGCTGGACCCGGGAAGGACGTCGTGGAACTGGTTCAGGAGGACCTTCTGCCACGCCTCCTCCAGATCACGCTGGCTCCTGTAAACCAATAAAGCTAGTTTTACCCCTCTGTTCCCCCTCTTGATTGTTGTTGGTATGAATGTCGTTCCACTACCAGGTAAAAGATATAGCATCCCTACAATAGGCAATCAATTTCGAAACCCAGCGATCCAGTCTTCGAAGCCCAACCAATTTCAAGAATATCGTGTAAGAATTTCATAAAACTGCTCGACAAAAATTAGTATAATGATATTCTTGTCCTCGACTGCACCGTAATGTAACTCTGCAGTCTAGGTCCTCTACCACCTACAGTTACTTCTTCCATTCCCAGTACTCGCACACCCACATCTTAACACGTCGCATGTGTTTTTACTGTTGTTGTTCAACCCAGATCTGTCTGATCGAGCAAAGCCGTCGACCGCAGACAAGCAACCGCCACTATGGGGTAATACCACAGGTATGTTTGCGTCTTAGTGTATCGTCTGCTGTGCACAGCTCTCCACTGCGTCTTGATATGGGGCTAATCTACAAACGGGACCTTTTTTTTTTTTTTTTTTTTTTACCTGTAATGTGCTGATATGTGTTGCACTCTTTTCCCCCATTACGCCCACACCTACTTGACAGCATTGGTTCTTCCTTTTTTTTTTTTTTTTTGACGCTGCCATTCACGGATACATTTGTACACCAATGGGGTACCTACTTCCTTGAGGTAGTTCTGGTGGCGGCAAGTAACTGCCGCACATACCAGCATCTCGCCACAACACCCTTCATTAGCCCACCCAGTCCATCATATCATACATTTTCCATACTATCTTGTAAATGGAACGCATCACCTATTTTCTTGTATAAGATCAATACAATTCCACTCTTACTCTGCTCTTTAACACCTTCACTATAGCAACATCTATTACTCTTTCGTTATAGGTACCGACAAAAGATTTAATACAGTTTAGGAAAGAAGTCTTAGACCGAGCCCGCTAATCTCTGCCTCCCTAAATCCATTCCATTCCACAAATCTATTCTAAATTCAGTAAAAAGGTCTGGATTATAATTAAATTTCCTGAAGGGCATTTTAGAGCATTCTGGTGTTCCCCTAATACTTGAAATATCGTAATGGTCATCATCATCATGATCATCATTATCAGTAACGGTATCTCATTATCATTACCCCTCCACTACTCTTGCAGGAGCCACAACACATTCCGGGGTCCTTGTGTGCCTATGGCGTGGGACAGCACTAGACCACCACCACCTTTTCACTGTACTGCTTTCACTTTAACTTGGCCTAAAACTGACGTCTCTCCATCTTCTGTGTTTCTAGGAACGGATGTAAAGCCAATTAATGTCTTATGCAGTCATTAAGCTGTGAGAAATATGCAAATGAACAAAAATCTTGGCCAAGCTAAAGTGAAAAGACTACACTTACTCTTGCAGGAGCTGTGATGTATTCTGCGGCCCCAGCGAGGCTACGGCGTGGGACAGCAGCAATTCGGCGTCCCTGAGCTCAAATTCCGCCCGCCGACACAGCCGCTTCATGGCCGCCTGCGTGGTGTAGGTGGCGTTGTGCAGTTCCAGGTATAGCTCGCCCACCCACCGGCAGAAGTTGTGCTGCTCAGACTCCAACTGCGTGAACAGCTGGTCGGGGGTCACCAAGTTCATTCTGGGAAAGGTAGACAAGATGTGGTGATAAGTTGGCCGACCCTTGTGTCTTGCTGATCACAGTGACTTGGTGAAATGGAAAAATGATTCCCTAATTCGTAAAACCTGCTTCCTGGCAAGGTACAACAGTTCTTCTCCAAACTGTGTCACATGTCCCCAGTAAAATTTCCGAATATGGGTGAGTTCTGCCATGACTGACCTCTCTACCATTCTCTCCTTGATTTTTTTTTTTTTTTTGTCCCATGCTGTAACGAAGTCCTTTACACACTCACTTGATGCAGGGCCAGCTTCAGGTACACTGAGTGACAAGCCAAATGGCTTCCTGAAGACTAGGAAACCATTCACCATACTGTGTGGTTGCTATAAAACCAAATGAACCCCTCACGGTCTAGTGGGCTAAGGCACTCCTACTGGGCTTAGCCCATAAAGAGTTGACATCCGAGGGATGGACAGAGTTTATTATTTACATAACGCCAGTCAGGAGAAAGCAGCTGGCCACTCTCGCCTCGAATGTCTGGGCTAAGTGGCCCAGCCCTTGGCTCCTACCCTCTGATGGGTCCATAAAAACTGTACGATAAAAAGATATATTAAACAATCTTACAAAGGTATCATCCAGAGAAAAGCAGAATAAATACCTCAGAATAAATACTACACAGCATACTCTACAGCAAAAGATCTCGAAAGAATCAGTAGGACTGTTACTCTATACTTTCGTTGGAGTCCTTTGCACTACGGTATGGGCTACAGTCAACCAAACTGCCAAAATGAAACCGATCAATTGCAGCTTATGCAGTTTTCACTTTCTGTCTGATCAGATACTGCATATCAGTCTTTAACTCCTTTAGTGTAAACCACCATCAAGCTATTTTACTCAGTTCAAAAGACCCCGCTCTTTGTGAAGTAGTTAAAATGATATACCCCATCAGTACATTTTTTTTTACCATTACATGCCATTATGGTGTAGCATAAATCCACCCAAAAAGTACTATGATAATGGTGTAACTATTACACAAGCATACAATGCACAGAAGTGTGCCATAATAATAACTAAAAAAAAAAGAATCTAGGGCTGCGATTACATGTCTTACTGCCTCTACCTTTTTCCTATCAATTTTGACGCACTCATCCCCATATCTTTAGGCATTTTTGTAAAATGCTTTTATACTTATACACAGTACACATATAGATAAAAAGATAGACAGATATGTGGAGATAAACTGATGGATTGATCTAGACAGACGGACAGATAGATTGATAGACAAATAGATAGATAGATAAATAGATAGACAGGTCCTCTTTCTCTTCTCACTCTCACTTTCCGTTACCTAGGGCATCCGTCTGTGTCCTGCAACCTGCGTGCCCTCTCCAGCATGTCCCTGGTGGGCCCTCCTCCTCCGTCACCGTACCCAAAGAGGAAGGCCGAAGTGGAGGCGCGGCCTTTGTCCAGCAGGTTCCTCTCTGTATGCACTGCCTCCTCCGGCCTGGTAAAAGATTTGAACTCCTTAAGATCAGATGACATTTTTTTTATTCTTGCTTTAAACATCCTCAGTTATGTGGCACAATTTTCAGTTTATTCTTGCGACCCAAAGAGGAAGTTGAGGTGGAATTGCTGTCTTTATCCAGTTGGCTTCTCTCCGCAACGCTGTGTTTCCTCAGCCATGATACAAGATTGAGCCCACTGAAGCAAGCGACTATATTATTTAAGTTCATTCTTGCTTTTAACCCCTTAAATCAGGTTATTTGGTGAAAATAATATCCCTTAATTCAACCATCATAGTGAAAAACATACTGTTAATAATTTCTGAAAAGCTGAACTAAACAGAGGTGAACAAATGCAGTACTGTGTGGCTGAACAGCTACAGGAAGGCAGAGTATGCTTTAGGTGGAATAATAAATGCCTGAAAAGTGAACGGGTTATTTAATGTATAATTAAGCAATTAAAGTAACAGATTCAACTTAATAATGTTCAGAGCTCAACATCAGTATAAAAAATATATCTCAATGTTATAAAATTAGTCATACAATCGTAAAACTTAAGATCTCCGACATTCTCAGCCCATTTTCCACAGATAGGCCTACATGGAGTGGGAAGGTTCCAGCAAAACACAGAGGAAGGCATAAGAACAGAGCACTCAGTGAAATGAGTAACATATTCATGCAAGTCATCGAAATTTCTGGTTCCACCCCACAAGCCAAGCAATCCAGAGAAACTTAAGCTTTGCTATTCCTGACTTCCCGTTAGCTGCCAGGTTAAAAGGGCAACCCCCACAGTTTCATATCAAGTCCTTTGAAGCATTGGTCGCATTTCTTTCTTGGGCCACTCTCTTCTCCATTTCCTTAACACATTTTTCTTTTTTCTGTTGCTAGACTGAGGAGCAATTAACGTAATCACTAATATTAGGCAATGTTAAGCAACTTATAAAAGCCTATATTTGACATGACAACAGTTAATTTTTTCTTCTTCTCACACTAAAAGCATTAATGCACACCTTAGCAATACAGCAGCTGGTAATCAGAGCTGGCCGACAGAGAGCTGAAGCAGAACTAATTTTTGTTTGTTGGTCCCATCTTTGACCGGGCCCCAACACTCAGGGAAACAGTCACTGTGGGCCAGAGATATTTTTGAAGTGGAAAACAGCTGCTAGGGAGATGTGAGAGAGATTCGTTGAAGATTCCCTGCGGCAGCGGGATACAACCAGCTTCACCTCTGTCTTGCCCACTGAGAGTGAGATTTCCGAATACATATACCATCGAGTCTCCGTAGTGACTCAGATTTTTTTTTTTTTTTTTCAGGATAACTAGACACACTGGAACATTCTGCATGCCCTTTCTTTTTCCTTCCTGTAAAACATAATAATTCACGAATCAGTTGATGAAGAACAATAAATGCGTGAAGGTTCTGCATCCACCTTGTCCCTCCTGCAATAACAAATAACAGTAACAACACGGAATGCATCGTAAATCTGTGAGTGAATCTGGACCCAGAGCACACCAACACAAACCCCTCTACGGTCACCCCCAAAACTTACTTGACGCTCATAACATAGGAATCCCCCGGTGGGAAATGTGCGAGGACGGTGCTGCCATCTAGGCCTTCCCAGGTGAAGTTGTGGTGTGGGAAGCGGTTGACCATACTCCAGCTCAGCTTTTGTGTCAGGAACCTCTTCAAGCCCATGTGCTGTTTGACGTTGCCATTCACGAAGAATTAATCAATATTGTTCAGTTGAAGGTACTGCTGGTCAAAAATATATTTAACAGAATATATGCATTTTAGTATACATATAGGTGATTACACTGCTGCTGTTAATTATTACAAAAATATAACAATACAAAACTTATATGCACAAATGCAGGTATTGGAAAATTATAGCCAAATGTATAAAAAATCCAGTAATATACATTAAAGCTTACATTCATGAGCACAAATATTTGAACATTATAACCACATGTACAAAATATTTGATAATATACTTAACCAGCTACATCCCATTGACGTGTATATACGTCCACACGTTTTGTCACTGTCAGTCCCGCTGACGTATATAAACGTGAATCAATTGCAAAGGTCCCAAATTTGCACAATTTTCAATTTTCGCGAGTGATTTTTGGTGCGCATACACGAGACACCTTCCTCTACAAGATGCCAGGCAGGGACAATGCCTTACCCAGCATGACCTCCCCCCCCCCGCATGCCATTGTCTCGGCAATTCATCTGTTACCAGTGACCTGGCCAGTAAAGACATGTCGTGCCATGGTACGAAATTCAGGGCCAGAGTGATTCCCCAATCGATGACAATGTGGAGGACAAACTTTACATAGCATTAGATGAAGAAACAGTCAGAAATGATGATCAGGTAATGTCGCCAAAAAAGGTCAGGTATGTTGATGTGTTTGGTGAGTGAAACAATGCTTATATTGCCTATATTACTGTGTGAAAACCAATATACTCTCATACTATCTATAAATTCGTACCAAATAAATAAATAAATACCGTTTATGAGTGGTGTGGAATAGTTACCCTCCCACAGAACTCGTTTTCTTTGGAGCCAGCCTGATAGAAAACCCAGTAAGGTAAGGAGTACTGCTAGCTGTATTGAGTATTTTTAACCTCAGGTGAGCGATTTCTCTATGAATTTTCGATGTTTCTCACCAAAAGTGGAGGTTTGAGCCAAAAAAATATTTTTCCAAAAGGTTGGGGTTGGGAGGAGTCAGTGGTGGAAAAGTGGTCGGGATGGGGCGGGTTAAAAACTGACATTCAGGAGCCAGGCATCTGAGCATTGTAGACAAATGTACAAAATATCTAATAATATGGCTGAAAACTCACGTTCATGAGGGCAGGTATCTGAGCGTTATACCCAAATGTATCGGGGAGCCAGAACTCTTTGCAGGTGATCCCCAGTTCCCTCTTGAAGAAGCCCTGACCGAGGAGGAACTGCCTAACGAAGGACTCCCCGCTGGGTATGTTGCCGTCCATCTCCACCCACGCCCCACCCACAGCCAGAAACCTGCCTTCCGCCACCCGCTCCAGCACCCGCGACCACAGATCAGGGAAGTATTGCTTGCACCATGCCCATTGCTGCGCCTGTACGAAGGAAACAAGAATAAACTAACAGAAGAGACTGGGGGACAATATTCTTACCATAAATCAACAAATCCTTCCAGTACAGTAAACAGGTTTCTCTTAACATTTGCACTATAATGAGTCTCTCATAAGGTAAATAAAACAGACTTGCGGTACAGTTAAGTTTACATTTAGAGACCAGTGGCCATGGTGGCATGCATAAAGCTTTTCACATGACAGCGGCTCTCCATGCGGCTCCTCCACCAAGCATTGCCAAGATGACAGTTTCTGTTTGTATGTCGTTTACAAGGGTCGTGGGTGCGGCAAGAGGGAGCACTTGATGTAGTGCTGTCTACTTCTCCCTTCACCCTTACCACTCTTTTTGTTTGTCTGCCCTCCTCTATTCATATTTTCTCCCATTCTTCCTATCACCTTTTATTATACTTCCTTCCACTTCAAGTAACTCTACACTCAGTATCAATCCTACAGATTTCCAGTAACCTAGGAGAAAAAATTTACAATGCTGGAGAGTAACCATATAACTAAATAACGGGGTGACGTGGAGCCTATTATGGTGTCCCTGTTAACTGGACAGGAGCTAAGCCTCCACCCTCCTCCCTGTGCCTCACTGTAGCGATGAGCTGTCTGCTATAAGGGAACATCGGTTCACCGTGCAGAACAGCCCTGCAGGGGCGATTGCCTGCCTGGGGTTGACAGGTCTGCTCGAGCAGACAGACCTGGGTTAATCAACAACAACACCGACGGTCCTGGACTAAAATGTTAACCACCCCATTGGGTGAGGTTAGAAAGTGGACTGGCAAATAACATCACATCCTTCCTCGCTTATATTTACAAAGAACATCGGGTATTGTCAGAGATAATTAATGTATCCTAATCAAAATTAAGTAATAGGAAGTCCGGGCACTGTATGTTGTCTTACCCTGTAGAACCAAAGTAACTAAACTATTGTAGGGGAAAAGAACGTTAAGTGCCTTACCAAGAAACTCTCGTTTTACCTGTGACACAAATACTGTATAGGTAAAGACCTGCATTTGGTGCTCTAAGTCAGTGTGTCCTCCTCAGTACGATTTGCTCCTCGCTACTCTCTTCTTTTCTCTCTTCAAAACCCATCATAATGCTCACACTCACTCCTTTGAATCTTTATTCTTGGCTCTCTTCCTCAGAGAATGTCTTTTAGAACAAGATTATTCATCTGAACACATCCACCTCTATTTCTTGTCCCTTAACCCTTTGCACAGAACCCATCCTAACCCCATTCTTCAACCCAGTCTCCCTTTCTCGTCAACCTCCACTCTCCTCGATTAACTGGTCGAATTTAGAGCCGTATTCTAAGTAGTTTTGGAGATTTTATTCGCAACACGGCTGCCTTAGTGGCCACTGTACCTCATTATCCTCGTGTTTTTTACTGACGCAAAAATATGCAGCTATTAAACCTATATAAATAACATGCAAGAGAATTTTATTAAGGTGCAATGAGCAAAATATTAGGCAATGGAAGAGGCGCTACAAACCCTCCTATAGTACCTCTAATAAGGGCCTTACCTGTGAGACAATGAAGTTATGCTCTGGGTACTGATCCATGAGAACGTTCAGGTGTAATATCCAAAATAAGTTGCTAAGAAAGAGGTGCTACGAAGCCTCATATGGTACCCTGAATATTGAGCCTTGACCTTTACCTGTGAGGCGACGAAGATGTGCTCCGGGTATCGATCCATGAGTGCCAGCTGGGATGAGTAACTACGCGCCACCTTCCTCTTGGTTTCCGTGTAGGGCCACAGCCAGGCAGAGTCTATGTGGCAGTTCCCCATCGCGGCCAGGGTGTGACTTCTCGACCCCCCGCCTCGGGTGAAGTACTCATCTGCCAGATCGCTCGCTGTCCTGTGGTAGGGGTTGGAGGGTTAATGATGGGTGTTGGTTTACCGAATATCCAAGATGTTTTATTTCAGCTGTAATCATCATCATGACTTTAACTTTTTATATCTGTAATAAAGCCAATAGGAAAAAAGGTATCTTCCTATTTCTGTGCCTGCCTTTGTCTCTAATCTTTATCATTCTGTCTGTCTTTACCCCTGTTTATATCTCAGTCTCTCTCACCCACCCGTCTTGTCCTGCTATGATCGAGTTCACCATCTGGTTGGCAGTATACAGCGCCTGATAGCCCCTCTGATCTTCCAGGCCAATCAGCGTCTCAGCCAACTGGTGCAGCACTTCCAGGTCACGGGTCAGCTTGTAAGTCAACTGGTCAAGCTTTGCCACCTCAGCGCGGGTCACGGTGTAGTACTGGTCAGGATCTGGGGGACCTTGAGGAGGAGGAAAGGTCAGGCTAGTGGAAAAGACAAGGAAAAATAATATTGTTGGAGAGGGATTTGGCTTGGTGGCCAGAGGATCAGAAAGACCTTTAACTGATATCGTTACAAATATAACCTTTTTTTTTTTTTTCAACAAAAATAAATTCATTAGGGGATCCAGGGAAAAAATTCTGTGGAGGCTCCCCAGCATCTATTCCTTACCATTTTAATTCTAGCATATGGCACGTCCACATTTTCTTGTATGTTATTTATGCAATGTACTATATGCCAATGTCAAAATATAATAACACACAAGACCATAGCAAGGTGTACTATACAAAATAAACTGCTGAGGAGGTGTTAGAAAACTTCTTACGCTGACAAACCCATACGTCCGGATGACATTAACTGTCTCCTACCCCCGCCCCTTACATCTTGTTGACAATCATACTCACTGATTGTGTCTCCCACCCCCGCCCCCTGCAGCTTGTTGACGGCCATCTCCACGTAGTATGTGTAGGGTCCAGTGGCTCCTGCCTCGTGGTTCGTAGTGATGGTGTAATCCGTCCTGAGGGCTCCTGTGTCACCGGTTGTCAGCCCCTGGGGAAGGGTGTGGCACAGAGAAGTAGACTTTAGTAACCGGACTCATACTGCACACAGTAAACCCCTTGAGAAATTGTGGCACAGATTATTTTCTAATAATTTTCCCTTGGTCAAAATTTACCATCTTTCCATCTTAGACGCTGAAATGTAGCACGAAGTTAATAGAATATGGTGTCAGTCACGAAGAAGTGCTCTGGAAAGGATTAAGTTACGGCAGTTAAGCTGCAAAAGGAAGTAAGTCCCCGCCAAAGTAAACGAACTCCAGTTCATGTTATCACGAGTTCCGTATTACGCCCTTTGATGTGCAGCAGCCCGAGGTATAATCCAGTACATCTGAGGGCAGATCAGTATACTTCCCTTGCTGACATTACATGATCGACAATCCTTTAGTCACCTCATAGGCATCGTACTCATGCAAGGCCGTTATTTCGAGCGGGGCGTGTAGAGATTAGACACGACTAAGCTGTAACTGATACACATATATTCAGACACATCATTATCCAAGCATTCTGTTCATCTAAATAGCAGCCTCCTTGTCTTATACACTGCTATCACGACAGGTACAAGAGGTGATGTTAAGCCTACAATCGATGTCCCTGTTAACTGGGTGAAGAGATTCAAATGAGGCATCCAGCCGAGAACTATACTTCCACACTTTTTCAAGTGCTGCGCTGTGGCGGAGCGCTGTCCGCCGCAAGGAATCATCGGTTCATTGCACGAGATGGCCCTGCAGGGGTTGTTGCTTGCCTGTGGTTGATGGGTCTGTTCGACCAGACAGACCGGGGTTGCTCATCAACAACTATTACAGGTACGACAACATTAACTCATCGTGCTGTGTGTCTTATTCCACTGCGGCATTAATTCCTATATGGATTAATTAGACCCACATATACAGTTCCGTATGACAACTTTGACCACCATTACCATATCAAATATTAGATTTCTGAATGTGTTAATCTTAATCATATATATCTTCCTACCATGGATGTACATTACAGTGCACGTAAAAGTAAATACTATGAATATATTATTTCATCATAAACACCGATATTCTCACAGATTCAAACATCACCACTGCCAAATCACTACTCCCATTATCAATCTTTCAGGTTTAACCACACTCGAAAACCGCAACCATCACCACATCTGTGTATATTAGCTAGTCAGTCCACACCAGATGTTGGCTGCTGTCCGAAATATCCCAGGCTGGTTCAGGAAACAGCTTGATTATTTGAATTTTTTTGAAGCGTACTAAACTAATCAACCGCAAGACCCACCAGCAAGTCATGAACACACCTCGTTTAAATCCATTAGCCAGTCCTGAATGAGACAGCCGTAGCATGTATTCAGTATGGACATTGGGTATTAGCGCCGAGGTGATGACATGCTAAGGTGAGTGGCACATAGGACTTCTGAGACTTAGGGATTGGCTTATCAGTCTATGTCAAGAACAGCACACACACACACACACACACACACACACACACACACACACACACACACACACACACACACACACACACACCTGCAAAATCTTCCCATCCTCGCTCCAGACGGCGGCCTCGGAGTTGGATCCCCACCTCAGCACCACCTCGCTGCCCGCCCACTCGTCAGGGATGGTGAAGGTGAGGCGGAACCAGTGCGTGGACCAGGTGGGGCCGTAGCTGCTGCCGATGGATGCTGGGGTGAAGTCTTGCTGCGTGATCTCAGAGAAAGACCATTCCTCCCAGGCACCAGACCCACCCGGCAATGCCCAGTGGGACAACTCTGAGGGGAACAATGCAGATGGAAAACACTCGACCATGAAAGAAAATACCACAGAAAATTATCAAAAAAAAATGCGGTGGGAACATTTCAGCATATATGGAAGGGAAAAAATCATGAGGGAAAAGATCATAGAAAACTGTCAGAGAAATCGATAGCTTTGGGGACTAATTAGCCAAAAAAGCATGTAATAAAGTGAACCTACCGACAGAGCGGGCATCGGGGTAGAGGCGGTCGACCAGGTTTACCTCCCGGAATCGTGTCGAGCTGATGAAGTTGCTGATCCTGGGAAGTGTGGTGTTTAGGTTCTTGTGGAGGCTGGCTTGCACTCCAGGGTCAGACATCTTGATTAGAGTGGTATCCTTGCTGCTCTGTGCTTCTGTTCCTGGACTGGGATGGAGAGGAAGGACTGTAGTTTAGACGGTAACAAGGACGGGAAGGATAGGAAGACAATCTCAAGCATAGGGTAAAGATGGAAGCTTGGAAAGAGGTGTTTGGTGTCCTCTTTTGATGTACCTGAAATGGGTTAGAAGAAAGGACTGTTGATTCAACGGTAAAGTGGATGGGATAGACATTAATATTACTGATGAAAGGAGATGAAAGTAGGACCTGTAGCTATAACCTGATAATGTAGACGAGATGGACATGACTGTAAATGAAGCAGGGAAACGTCGACGGGAAGGAAGTTGGGGTGAATATAATGACTATGGCGTAAACGGTAAAATGGACGGGATTGATACAAGGACAGTCTCAAAAGTGCCCTATGGTGGATGAAATGGAAGTTAGGTTTATAATACAGATAGAACAGCGTGGATAGGATGGAGGGAAGGATTGTAGCTTAGACAAAAAAGTGGAGGCAGTGGAAGGAAGAACTGCATCACAAGTATATTAAAATGGACTAGTAGAAGGTTAGGTTTTCATTTAAGTTAAAGTTGAAGGGATGGAAATAGACTGCACTTGACACCCGAAGGAAATACTGCTACATAATAATAACTACTGCCCTTTAACATGTCAGATAATTACACAGGGAATATTATACGCGAAAGAAAAATCCACACTGCCACTGCACTGGCCAGAAAAAAAAAAAAAAAAACGCTGTATGAGATGAGACGTAAGTAAATATTGAGAGAGAGAGAGAGAGAGAGAGAGAGAGAGAGAGAGAGAGAGAGAGAGAGAGAGAGAGAGAATACAAAGGAGTACAAAGTGAAGCAAACAGCAACAATGCAACTAGTCCTTTAGCGAGTCACTGTTATAGGGCAGACCATAACAAAAGTGCAAAAACTAAGTAGAGAATGATTTCCTTACCACCACCTCAGGGCAAGACGAAATGAATGTAGAATGGTGACGTACTGAGGCCTTTACTTATATACATTAAAGTTATCAGTCCCTTATCTCCACTTCCACAGTAACACCTAATCGCTCGTGGCTTTCGTGGTGACTACACACGCCTCCTTATCTGTTGGCACCAGGATATCGTTATTGTAATTGGACTGAGGAAAAATGTTAGTGTTGTGGTTCTGGCGATAACGAAGATAAAAGTGATACAAGCACAAATATTTAGCGTTGCTATAGGAATAGATGTTAGGGTTACGTGAAGGTATGGGGTGAAGTGTGCTGTGTTCAGCTGTGTTTTTGGGTAGTAGGATGGTGTTAGGTGGAGGGATGGATGAATGGATGGGAGGATGTGTGTGTGTGTGTGTGTGTGTGTGTGTGTGTGTGTGTGTGTGTGTGTGTGTGTGTGTGTGTGTGTGTGTGTGTGTGTGTGTGTGTGTGTGTGTGTGAGACTGACAGACAGACACACGGGCAGACAGAAATTCACAGGCATGACTCGAGATAGACAGACAGATAGACAGATATAGACAGACAGGCAGATATAAACAAAACATTTCAGTGCTTTGATCACATCGTACCAAAGTGTTATCACCATGGTAAGCTTCAATACGCCTTGTTTACAGTGTTATGCCAAAAGATAAGTTTAGCAGTTACCACCAGCTGACCTTCCGATGATATTATGGTCATTGTTCATATGTGTGGGTGTGATAAGACAACCAAATTATCTTGCAACACACAACACCTGAGGTATCCAGTAAAAATCCCGTAATTACGATAAAAGCTGTGAAGCCGTTCCGTAGTTCATCTTGTGAAACTGAGACACAGGGTATATTAATCAAGCACTGAGTACCAGGCAAGATGGAAAAGGACACATCAGCGTCACATGTTAAAATATCTAAGTAACTGGCCCAGATACTCAGACCATTATAAATAAACAGTTTACTCACGCACATGCAAAGTATACTATAGACTGCGCTTTGTTAGCGCATGACAAGCGAGCAAGCGTCATGTTATCACAACTTCCCTCTGATGTAAAATTATAGGCAGAATCTCCGATATTTAATTGCCAGATGGAAAGTTTTTTTTTTTTTTTAATTTGATTTCGTAACTGAGGTGGTCACCGATTAGAGCCGAACACTCCTTTGGAAAACTCAAGATTCCAAGGAGTTCCTACGCCCTTATGGGTGAGTTTTTTTGTCAAAAAATTTGTTGAATGAATGTATCACATACAGAAAGAACTTCAGCTCTACTTCACACAGGAGCAATGTTAATAGCTTCTGCTTAGCGTGACAGTCGGGTCGGGCCGGGTAGTGCTGGGCCGCTCATTTCCAAACTTAAAGTAACTGAGTGTAAACATCGATCTATCGCTTCGCTCGCTCGTAATGACTTTACAGTCATTCTGTAAAGTAGTGATAAATTCTGTATTACCACAGGGAGATGTCACCGTGAATGTGAGACCAATATCAGACCCAAAGACATACCAAGGAATGCATGGGATGAGACCCTGCACTGGGATCTCGGAGGAAGGGGACTGAGCAGATAAGCGGCTAAAGAACGTGACATGTGGAGAGCCACCATCGTGCGAAAAAAAAAAAAAATAATAACATTTAACAAGGCCAACTGTCTCTAAACGCAGGCGTAAATGTAAACATAAAAAGTATCTGACACCCCAGGCACAATCACACACACGTAGTATTTAACACTAGCTTGTCCAGCACTACTGCGTTCGTGCTTGGTGGACTGTTCTTCAGGCTAAAATTACGAGGTTTTGATGAAAGCTGTATCTCACCCTTCCAGTCCAAAAAGTCTCACATAAGAACATTTACCCGGAAAAAAAAAAAGGACGTCATCGGATTGAAGGGATTAAACTTCTTAGCTCGTTGGTCAATAAGTTCGAGTCACTTCCGTCCAACCTCAAATCCTAAAGGGGATGACACCACTCCAAGTTCACAGCGATTTGTTCATTAGAAAAAAAAATATATATATATTGTGAGAGTTAAAAGTATAATATTTCCTCATGCGTTGAAAATGTGCAAAATTATGAACTAGAAAGAGTCTCATGTAGGAAAAGTATATGAGTGAAAATATAGTTTAAATGTCCCTGGGCGTGACTTTGGAGGTTTTGTGACACATTTTCCTTAGAGATTTATTCTGCACCTCACACACAGATATCCCCTTGCACGTTGCTGATATAAACTACGTGAATAATAAAACTGTATAAATAGCATGCGAGAAAACGTGAAGGTGTGTCGAATGCACTACAAAGCCTCCTATGCCACTGACACTACGGGCCTCAGTCTTCCAAAGGGGATTCGAGATAAATAAATAAATAAATGAATGAATAACTAAATCACGAGGCAGAACCCTATCGAATCACCCTTTGAATATCCTGTCCACAAAACCTTGAACCTCAGTAGCATACGTATACATAAAGAGGTTGAAAATATAATCGTTGTTATATATACAGTGTGTTGATAGCCAGTCGCCTTAATAACTAGGAGGTGGCCACGAACAAATCACCTCCATGTCACCTTATCCTCCACCATCAGACTGCCCTTCCTCCAACTCACACCACCCTCATTCATATACCTCTCCACTCCATCCCTCCACCTCATCCTCGGTCTTCCACTCCAACTCACAAAAACTCTTCGTACGCTATATTCTCAAAGGATCATTTAACATTACAGTAAAGATGGCAGAATTTTTACTTTGTTTACATTTTTGGTTATATGTTAGAGGTATTTTTACAATGATATATTAGCAAACAATCATTCCTCCAACTAATCAAGGTCAGACGATATAAACACAAATTTGAGTTGCGTATATATTCACCAAGGCACACACACACACACACACACACACACACACACACACACACACACACACACACACACACACACACAGCAGATAATGAAAAGTCGAACAGGTAATCATGGACACTGATACCTAAAAGGCGAAATAATTAGGCTGTGTAAGACAAGGATAGGTGGGCCGGATTAAACATAAATTAGAGGGAGGGACGGGAAGCAGTTTGAGGGAGATTAAGCCTTTGCTAAAATGACTAATTCACTTTATTCACGCAACCATAATGCTTTTTTTTTTTTTTTTTAAATTTAAGAAGGACCTATGACGGCGAGGCTATTTATGTATTTAATTCTGGGTGTATACTGTATTTATCTACATACATACATACATACATACACATATACATACATTTCTTCCCACATGTTGAAGTCAGCCCTTGTCCTCTTTTCTGCACATACACATAGATGGTGGCCGCGTCAGCTCCAATGTCAGCCGGGTTGATTCTTAGGCAAGTGAACAGACAAGCAATGAGCAGGCACGTGAACAGACGGGCGAGTGAACAAACAGGTAACTGAGGTAAGTGAGGGGCCGGGAATGTGATAAAAACAAGAGACGCTAAGGGTACGAAAGGTGTAGCCTGAATTAATTTGCTGTCTGTCCTCGTGTACTGTTGGCAAAATTAAGAACATAAAGAGAACAACTGCAGTAGGTTAATAGTCCCAGGCGAGGCAGCTCCTACAAGAATGTGGCAAGAATATTACCATAAGAGAAGGATATAAATAAGAAAGTTCCTGAAGACCTAAGACATGGGGGATATTTCTGCATGACAAAAAATTCCACTTGATGCCAAACAAACAAAAACAAGAACAATTGCAATCAACCAAAGCAGTACAGAAACCTCAACGTTCGATGATACTGGACGTGGTAAATATTGCTTCATGTGGATTTCAGTGGAAGACAAGAGGAGAACAGAGGTCGTAGGAGAGAGAACAGGAAGACAAAAGCAGGAAAAGGAGAAGGCAAATGAAAGCCAAAGACTAGGATAAAGGGAGAATACCGAGAAAGGCCGGAAAAGGAGTAGGGTCGAGATGCCACTGAGTCCAACAGGAGTGTCACATGCGATGAGGGACCCCTGATCTAACCCAACCCTGATGACATACATAGACTCTCCGAACTCTGCAAAGGAATAGTCGTCAGAATGACACCCACAAGAAGTAATAGTCTGGAAGGGGACAAGGCATTAAGACTTGCTTGATTACGATTAATAGAATTCGTACGAGGGTGACACATCAATGTCGTATTGGCCCATAGTTTCTAGACCATGTAGTCCATCTGGTGGTGTGGTAAACTGCTTTGTAATGTGAAAATCAGCAATAATGGGCCGAGCAAAGCTTGACGTTTGAAGTGTAAGAGTAACCATACCAATAATATCTAAGAGATCCCAAGTAACCCCAGACAACTGTGTGTCAGGTGGGTGAATGGACCAATGTGTGTGAGATTTGCGACTCATAAGTCCATTTAAGGAAGACTAAGAAATGAGGTTAGCGAAGGCACCAGTGTCCATAGCGAGTGATAACTTACATCTACAGACCTGCGACCTACCGAGGGACGGACAAAATGTCCACCTTATGTAGTGCAGCTGTGAGCGAAGCAGCGGTGGATTTTTTGGAGGAAGAGTTTAACCTTGTTTAATTGACTGATGACGCTGACCTTCCCCCAACTGACATGATCTACGATTTGCATATTCGATCTGTTATTGGAGTACATGAGAGAACTGATCTGTATTACGACCAGATGACTGGTGGACAATACACCACGTAGTACTGCCATGACATAGTGGGGTGTGACTCGAGCTGTCTTGAACTGAATGGTTTGGATTGCACTGAGAGGCCGACTGGGAGAATGCCCGAGATGAATCGCACTGACGAAAGGCAGTGCGCGATGCAAAGGCAGGGATCGAGTCAGCTGGGTCTTTCCTAAAGAAACATTAATTTACTGTATTACTATAGTTCTTGCATTCGGCACAAACTGTTTTTTTCTTAGTTTTCGTACCTGTGTTATCCAGATGGGAGGATTTTCACTGAAAGGAGTTACTGGTGCTGTGACACCTGGGTATAAATAAGAGCCCCCTAACTTAATTCTCTCTGCTAGTTTAACCAAAACGTTTGTGGGTGTATACTGAAGCCGAGCGGCTTTCGCTACGTCTTGGTCACAAGTACACAAAATAAACTGCATGTACTCAATAAAGTTTATCACATTTTCTTTAGGCATGGCTGTATTGTCGTCATTATACCACCCATATATTTCTAAGCAATCTAAGACATCGGAACCTGTATCCCAAGCTCGTGCCTGAGCTCCGAGCAGATCATGAGATCCAATATTTTCTATGGTCCTGTCGTATATACTAAAAATCCAACCCAAGGAGGCAGACGTAACTTTCCCAAAGGTGCTGATCAAAACACGCTTGAATGTCTCTGACTCGAGATGCAGCTTTAAAAGAAGACACCCCAAGAACATCAGCTGCGAGACTACCAGGCTTGAAATATGAACAGATGAACGAAATCTTATCCTCTACATTTGTAATGCTCCTATGTATAACATCGTCGCAGTCCGAGAGGTAAGTCTGAATGCTGTGATCATCATCCTCTCCAGAAAACTGGTGTACGGAATGACTTTGTGGCACGACTCTAATTCTTGTACCTAGAGGTGATGACATGCTGAACCGAGGGTTAGTAACTGTGAGTGAATCAAACAGAAGGTGTTGGAAAAATTTTCCTTGAACAATGTTTACGAGAATGTGGACATCCAATGTCAGAATAAACAGTTTAAGTGTCCAAAAACGTTTCTAAAGCCTTGACAGACTGAGGACTAGTTTTAGAAATGGCTTCAGTTTTATTTACGGGTGAAGCTGAACTGCAGAGAGGCCTCACAAGGGGAGTGCCATGCTCAGGATTTAATTCATCTTTATGCCATCTTGGTAATGACTCGACTGAGTGTTTCTTGTTATCATAGACTGAATTCAAAGTTAACTCAGAATCAGATAAATACGAGAATACGAGTCTTCTGTGAGGCTGAGATATTATGACACTTGGTTATGCGTTTAAACACCCCAAAGAAATGCATCACGCACGGAATTCCGTACCACTGACACAATGACACTTATGTAAAAAAGTAATACAGGTACACACACATACACACACACACACAATATATATATATATATATATATATATATATATATATATATATATATATATATATATATCGACACTTATGTAAAAAAGTAATATACCTACGTATATATATATATACTAGATAGCAACACAAATACAAAAAACTAGTGCTTGCCCTCTAAACTTTGCAGAAATAGCTTTTTCCATCACAAAATATTTGCAGATACTATTTTTTTTTTTTTTTGTTCCCATACATTTATTTGAGCCTACAATGACCAATTCTGACTAAAAAGTTGAAAAAATTTTCTCATATTTTCGCGTGTCGCTATTTCCGATAATTTCGCGCGGTCACGTGTCGCGGGATCGCCAAAATTTTTCTTTTGTATTTTTCTGACACTCCCTGGACTTACCCCGACCAAATGCAAAAAGCATTACGTCGATATGTATTACCGTTCTCGTGAAAGAAACAAACAAACGCACAGACGGACATTTTCATGTGTCGCGACTTTTGACAACTTCGCGCTGTCGCTTCGCGCGCGACCGCAAGTTTTCTTTTTTCTTGCACTCCCAGGACTTACCCTGACCTAATGCAAAAAAAAAAAAAAAAAAAAAAAAACTAGAGGCCTACCCCATGGAAGAAATCACACCAGCAGCGTGCCGATACATATTTAGCGCGGCTCGGAATGACCCTGACCTTGACCTTGACCTACTTTCACCAATTCCGAACTCGCAGGAGATTTTCATCCCTACTACACACCTGTAAAGTTCTGTGATGATATTTTAAGCGGTTGTGAAGTTATCGCCCTCAAAGACACACAAACCTTGACTTACTTCCACGAATTTCGAACTCGTAGATTTTCATCCTTACTACACACCTGTTAAATTTTGTGATGATATTTTGAGCAGTTGCGAAGTTACCGTTCTAACAGACACACAGAACTTGACCTACTTTCACCAGTTTCCAAGATTTTCATCATTACTACACACCTGTAAAATTATGTGATGTCTTGAGCGGTTGCCAAGTTATCGTGGTAACAGATAAGCAGACAGAAAACTGAAAACGATACCAGCTTCGCTATCGCGGATGGTAATTAGGTCGATAACTATTACCGTTCCCGTGACAGAAACGAACAAACGCACAAACAGGGACACACACACACCCTGACTTTATTATTTAGATAAGCGGAATGAAGATATGAATAATATGTAGCCTATACACTACTACTGTTCACAAATATAAAATTATACAAATGACAGGAAGCAAGGATTATATATATATATATATATATATATATATATATATATATATATATATATATATATATATATATATATATATATATATATATATATATATATATATATATGGTTCTTTATTTACAAGGCCCAACACTTTGGGGAACATTGTCGCTGAAGGACAAGCAGGGAAGGGTGCATGAGAGCAAAGGGTGACATTGACACCTTATGGCATAAAAGGTTTAGAAGTAATTCTCATTATAAGCACAATAAAGAACAAAAACATACAATGATACATATAGAGTAAATGAAAATAAAATAGTTTGGGATACAATGCAAGTAACTTGAAGCGAGCTCCGTTAGAGAAAACAAACTATTCAGAGATAACTATAGTAAATGAGAATATCATTTATCGTAGTAATTCGTAGTTACATTTGTTTCCAGACCACGAATGTAGCTAACACTAATCGTATGTGGACTGCTACGTATAAGTGTTGTATAATGCTGATAAATGTTGCAATAACTAACCACAATATGTCGGGCTGAATCTTAAAATTCTTGATTTTCTCACTGTTCGCCAGTTGGAAGTGATGGAGTGAAGGGCGTAACTAGGAGCCGTGATGCCACCACATAGCAGAGGGATGGAGTTGATTGGAGTTTATCCGTGACGTTGTCCGTGACGCACCTGTGAGTTTGTATGGTGCTGTCCTTCCTGATTGGAGCACAGGCCTTCCCAGTCCCGCCACTCAGTGATGCAGTCGTGACGTGACGTCTCGACACAACCTCCGCTTGGATACTGCAGTATCGTCAGGGAGAAAATAAATAAAAAAAATAAACAAAAATCTCAGTCGTACATCAGGAGACTGATGACGAAGTTAACCCACTAATGACAATATATACAATAACACAGGTGATTTAGGTAAAGCCACGGCAGTACTCCACAACATAGCAATACAGCAGCAGTTATCACACTAAACACCTTGTAGGAGGATAGGAACAGGCGATGATTCGGGTGCAAAATGTGTGATTTCTAGAATAGTTCTGAGGGTCACCATCACGAATCCCACCAGCGGGTTGATTATTAGTAAATATAAGTGTTACAGATCCTCTGTGGAGAAGGTTTTAGCAGACTATAACCTTGACAATTATATACAGCTCGAGGAATACTGGAGTTCGCCAGGGCGCGCGCCGCGCAGAGACGGCCTGCTTAGGTGGTAGTCTGCTGAAGTTTGTTCTGGTGAATAGGGCGTGGAAGTTAGTTGGCGTTAATAAAATCAGTAACTAAGTGATGCCAGCACACAGGGTTGTCACAACGTATGATGAAATAATGCACGAACAGTTAATAAACGTATTTAAATAGAATGATGATTTATTTATGTAACTTGAAACCACTCACATAGCGCATACCTCCGCCAATGCCACTGCAGATCCGTATCCAACCCCAAATTTAATCCATTCTTTTTGGCCCATGGCCCACCCTTCCACAAAATTTCATTGAAATTCATTGTGAACGTTTGGAGATATCGTCTGGACAAACACACACACACACCCATATAGCAAAAGGGAATTTTTACTTGATCATAATTATAGTACTAGATATGAATGAACCAATGAACCAATAAAATTGAATTTTTTATGAACTGTATAGTAGAAAACTGTCCAAAAAAGTATGTGGCCACCTCCGCTCGTTTCGCTCGCTCCAATGACCAACACACTAAGGGATGTGCGTTTTTCCCGTTTGCATTCAGAGAAAATATGGAAACTTAATACCCAGTCCTGCGATATGTATGCCGATCTGAAGGAATAACAAAGGAGTAGCAGCAGTAGCAGCAGCAGCAGCAGCAGTAGTCGTAGTAGTAGTAGTAGTAGTGGTGGTGGTGGTGGTAGTAGTAGTAGTTAGTGGATGGGAGCCCATTCTACAACGTGTAATACTATATCAAAGCTGTATCTGTCATTCCCCTATCTGTAGCCTTCATAAGTTTCAGAGCGGCACTGACCTCCTAGATGAACTAAGTTTCGTTGAAATCTACGCACTCACTCTCCCTGTTTCTGACCCTTTTTTTTTTTTTTTTTAATTTGGGCAGGGAGTTAACCCTTCCCCTCCCGAATCATTTCTGAGACATTTTAATTTGGTGAGGGGACTGACCACCCTAAAAAACGTGACTGGAAAATTGTATATAGTGGAAGACCATCGGGGTAACCAAACACTCTCGCCTGGGAAATTTCATTCATATCCATCCATTACACGTAGCCTAGGAATTACGGCACACACACACACACACACACACACACACACACACACACACACACACACACACACACACACCTCAACTAACCTTCCATATATCACTTACCTTTCCTATTTCTCGAATAAAAATTTCTGACCCGATTCTTAAGACTGTACAAAATCCTTCAGACCCTACCCATTTCTCTTCCACCTCCCCACTCTGTCTGTCTGTCTGTCTGTCTCTTGTGACGTCAGTTCAGTGGATTTCAACGGATTACTGTAATAAGAACGCCAATCGACCTCAGGATGTGTTCAGCAGAGCCTTAATGACCCAAATGAAGCAACCTGTGTATAGTATATCTAAAAGGCATCATTTTCCTATTTATGTAGCATCTCCCGAAGGCAAAAATTAAATAAAGTAAAATAAATCTAATCCATAAAGCAAGGAAAAGGAAAACTAAAAGATAATGCAGCATCAAAGTCTGTACGAGTATTTCAGTCTTGCCAAGAGCCACATGGGTACCTAGCCTGGCGAGCTGTATGATGGCAACTAAACTGACAAAGATCCTTAACCCCTTCCAGCTCAGCTGATGGCTGTTTATAATCAGACTGGAGGGCTAATTTAACTAGTAACCAAAGAAACTCATTCGTACTTCAGAACTGTTAAAACGCCAGCTATACTGTAGATGAACTGCATGGTGGTGCTGCGGAAAAGGTAAAACTTCCTCCATGAGCTGAGTCAGGTGATCTGTGTTCCTGGATTATGTGAACGTGTTTCGATCCTGAACTGTCTGAGGAAGCCACGGGTATTGATGGCCAGCCTTATGCAAATACATTACACCCTCATAGCGAGGCAACACAAATTTCTGCATTTGAAAGCCGGCATAATGTGTGGATTAGTCTGGTCAGTGTGGCGCAGTACAAACGGGCTGCATTTTGGCGGCAAATGATAGTACAGATTCTTTCACAGACCTCTTACCCTCCTTACATCATATTACACACACACACACACACACACACACACACACACACATATATATATATATATATATATATATATATATATATATATATATATATATATATATATATATATATAGACAGATAGATATAATTTATTTATTTATATCTCTGTACCAATACTCGCATAATTATCTGCTACTGCCACTACTGCAAATAATATTATGGACGATATCAGTCATAAAATCTTATGATCGACATGTAACAAGACTGTGATAAAAGTAAAAATACCTGTGCGGTAAACACTGATAGCTCAAATGGTTACTTTTTTTTTCTCTCTGCTGCAGCTCTTTATTAACCTCACAGAAGATGAAAAGTGACAGGGCTATGATGCAGCAGGCAGAAATAAACCTTCAAGGCCAACTGCAGTTCACATCAGCGACCTTGGGTGGGTCCTGCGGTCGTGATTATAAAAGACCCTAACCAACTTTAACAAATAAGACACCTCCATAGTGGTGAATTATTATAAAAAATGACTTCGGTTGTACTTTCAACCTTACCAATCACTGCAGCTTGGATGTGAAGTGTTAGGCAGCCGTATAATTGCAGATAAAAGCATAAACAATGCGTCATATACAGTACACAACTTTGGCTCTGAAAACTTTATAAATTCGCCCTTGATTTAAGAGATTTTTGCCCTGTGTATGAACATTAAAGGTATTGCCTTATGACTGTGTTCAGCCTTAGGTTATCCTGATCATACGTTTGCATCGTAAAAATACGGGCACCAGTGTTGCAAGCCAGTGGCCCGGGCTGGGAGGCTGACGGGTTCCTGGACAACTGCCACTATCCTGCCTCCCTGTGTTGCTCAATCAATGTTTTATATACCTTGATTTTTTTCCATATGAGCAGGTATGGCCGAACTTTAATGAACACCCTCGTAGGGAGTATATAATGTTTTTTGGCAACGTCTTCCTATCTATATGTCTATGTGTCTGTGTGACTCTGTCAGAATTTTAGGCTCTAACTTTTAAAACTCTGGCATTCAAACCCCAGTTTTGTAGGCAGGTGTACCTATTGACCAAACGCAGGTCATATATGAAGGTCATGGGTGAAAGTCAAGGTTACCGAAGCAAAAATAAATCTAAATTAAGTAGACAGATGTCCTCTCATCTCCAGTACATTCGATTGCGAGTTTGTTCTAACCTGACAATAATCACTAAGCCCTTTCACCTCAGCTGATGGCTAAGTGTAGTCAGACTAGAGAATCGATTTGACTAGTAACCAAGGAGACTCATCCCTACCCCATAACTATTACACATCCAATATCCTGCAAACACAACTTCATTAAGCTGTGAGAGAGACCCTGTTCCAACAGGTGGGAACAGCCAACTGCAGATAACCTGTTTCCACCGATAAATATAGATAATCTGGCATGACGTCGCCCTCTGACTTAAGGACTATATTTATGTTATATAATTTTCACTGCTGTCATCACGATTATCGTGTGAGTTAAGCGAAAATAATATACAGAATGATGTCCTTAAAGCGTATACGCAGTGGTAGTTAATGCAAGCCAGTGATATACACTGTGCCCCGGGAACAGTGTGCGAAACTTTAGGCGGTTGTGCTATATCAACATGAGTCCAATTCTCAACCGCTACGAAGCTGCAATTACTGATAACCTTATCGGCAAAAATGGTTTCCCTTACAATTCATTCATAAGGCCATTAATAATTTTAGATCCGTAACGACTGAGAACTGGACCCATGTTGATAAAGCATTATTTACTCAAACTTAGCTGAAAAATCATCCCCTTAGGATTGTCACACATTGCCGGGACATCCTGTAACCCAGTGAAACTCGGGATGTCTTTTTCATTTTGTTCTTGCCATCTCTTAACGACTTTGTTCACCTTAGGAGAGACTTTACGAACCGGAAGGGTTATATATAGCCGTAATAAACCCCTTCAAAAGTGGAGGCCCTTCCTAAGTTCAATAAAAATTAATCGTCTGGTACAGGAAGAACAAAGTGAAAGGAATATCATCCGGACTGAAGGGGTTCAGTGATGGCCACACCCACTTCTGAAGGCCACTCTGGACTCGCCTGGCCAGACTGATATACACCACGGCAGGGTTAACATGTGTGAGGACCCGCGTGTGTGTCACTCTTACTCTTGTGCGCTGAACCAACGCTGAAAAGAAACACACACAAAAAGAAAGTACTGGTGACGAAATCGTATTAGGTAAGTGGCAACAAATTACCGTGGCACTTTTTATTACATATATTTGCTGTTGTTGATGCTGCTGTTGTTGTTTTTATCCCAGGTTCATCTAGATGTGAACCCGATGGACTGCAGGCTGAAGTTGCTCTTTTCCTCCAGTCCACCGTCCCTCTTTCGGGGGACAGGGAGGGAGCTGAGAGACTTTTGCAGTTTGTATAACCGAGTAGCGAAGCCAATCACTGACATCAGGGCCCATGCAAGAACTTTAGACGTCACATTCAGTTGCTTAGGAGTGCCCTCTGGTCTGAAGGAATTAGAACCTGTTTCATCTAATTTTTTTCCATGCGATGCCGACTTCCTTCTTGTGACTCTTGCTACCACCGTTCGATCTTACTTAGGTCTAGTAACACCTCACGTAATGGAGAGTTTACTGTAGATTACTTCTAACCCCTACACTGCCACTGGTATCTCAACGATTAAGGATACTCGGCTGGAAATAGCAAGAACGAAACAAAAGTGAATATGTTAACCTTTTCTTCATGACGGCGACTTCTCTGATATTAGTTTTGCTCCCACCAAACGATTTTTTGTTATGTCTGAAAAAAAACATGAAGTGCGCATGTTTCCACACAGTCTCACTTCAAGGGCATCCGGTTGTGTGCAGAGTTTTCCTGATGTCTCTTACATGAAACACGCCTGGAGGTAACACGTAGATCCGGCCTAAAAACCCATCCTTTCCAAAATCGTTCCAGTTAAGTTAGGGAAGACTGTATTATGTTACTTTAGAATAGGATACGTTAGGTTACATTGTACTAGGTTAGATTATGTTAGATTATATGAGATTAGGCTACGTTAGGTTAGGTTAAGCTAGGTTAGATTAGATTAGCTTTTATTTAGATACGTTAGCTAAATAGGGTCATAATGACCAGGGACGGATTGACTTGAAAGAGATACCTTATGGATGGTTAGAACGTCCCAGTCGAAAAGCTGGCCTCGAGTATAAGCTCCATCCCTAAGAGGTGACTGGAGGCTTTTCGATTATGCCATCAAGGAAAGCAGGTTAACCACTAGACCACGGTGTGTGTGTGTGTGTGTGTGTGTGTGTGTGTGTGTGTGTGTGTGTGTGTGTGTGTGTTTGAGTCCGTTCCCTGAGGTTTGAGGGATTGGGTGGTGGGGGGAACATTCCTGCTTTGCTCTCCCTATCTTAGACTCATGGCATAGTTACTTCGTTATGACAAAATCCACATCAATGGACTGTCAACCGAACTCACGTAAATGGAGTGGAAATGAGACGAGGTATTTTACATTTAACCCTTCCTCTCTCTCTACTTAACAGGGATATAACGAGGTAGTTAGTTAGATTTAGCCTTCATTAACGCCTTCAGTGCACGTCTCTCTCTCTCTCTCTCTCTCTCTAAGCTGTATAAACTCGTATGATGGTAAGGAGGATAAATTTTTAAGAACCATGTGTCCAGACTGAAAGGGTAGAGGTGGAAGGATGGTGCGAGGATGGAAGGGGTTAGAGAGGGTGGGGGGTCTGGAGGTGGGGAGGGGGGTTAGAGGGTAGGAGGGGAATGAGGAACAAGAAAACCAGGTGACGCAACTCTAACACCACACACACACACACACACACACACACACACACACACACACACACACACACACACACACACACACACACAACACACACACACACACACACACACACAACAAACGTAACCTGTTCCATTCTTTATAGTCTATCACTGTTTTCTGTTCATCCACTGTATTTTCTTCACCAAATATCTCTTCCTACTGACCACACGAGAGAGAGAGAGAGAGAGAGAGAGAGAGAGAGAGAGAGAGAGAGAGAGAGAGAGAGAGAGAAGGGGGGAGGAGGTATCACCAAGCACGAATAATTTTCTTCTTATATATGATTTTTTTTTTCTCACTCTCTCAGCAGCCACACCTACTAGCCTGGTGCAGGTGAGGAGGAGGATCCCTAACACCTCTCCCTCAGCGATTTATTTTGCTTATTGTACATTACTATCGCCTTTTCTATGGCTTAAGTCATTCCGATATCGCCATACTCTGCTAAGTATGGTACAAAATGATATTAACCAGCTGGATCCAAAAATAAATCGCTTAGGAAGAGGTGCTAGGGAGTGTCTTTAACGGACGAGATTACAAACATTAGTCCCGTATTACCTACAATCTCCTCCTTGGCGATTTATTTTTGCATTTGGCTCCTCAATACTGCTTGGTACGTTATTTATGCAGAGTATGGCGATATTGGAAGGATTTATTCAACGCAGAAGTGAACAGTAAGGCATAATAAACAAAACAAATCGCCAAGGAACAGGTGTTAGGAACCTCACTCAACAGACAAGAATACGAGCCTATAGGAGGGTATTTTTGTGCAGTTGGGAAGATTGCT
Organism: Coenobita brevimanus; assembly: GCF_032717465.1. Taxonomy (NCBI): domain Eukaryota; kingdom Metazoa; phylum Arthropoda; class Malacostraca; order Decapoda; family Coenobitidae; genus Coenobita; species Coenobita brevimanus. Next base: position 9,049,798 of record NC_136981.1, read on the forward strand.
ATACCCAATTTACGCTAACTTGGCCTAAAATTGCCATCTCTCCATCTTGCATGCGGAGCTGTAAAAATAGAATAACACTAGTATGTGGTGCTAGTCACGAAGAGGTGCTGTAGAAACTATGCAGCGTTGTAGTATTGTCCTTTCCTGACACCGAGCAAAGTAAAATATGCTACAAAAGGACGAAAACCTGGGCCAAACTGGAAAAAAAAGCAGTGTAACACCTCTTCTTTACCGGTTTATTCTGCCCTGTTACTATATTCCTGTTGTTATTCATGTCATCTTTTTCGACATTTAAAATGATGTGGGAAGCAAAAAAGAGGATATTAATGGGTACTTCGGAAATAAATCGTTCAGGAAGAGATGCTTGGGAATCTTCTTATCCGACGCGCATGCAGGCTTATGATTCACAGTATTAAATCGTCTAGAGCAGAATATCAGCGTTGTCCCTTCCATCAAAGTATAATGGTGACAGTATTAACATCCCTAGGCTCTTAAAACTCACTCTAGATTGAATAAAATCATCTGACGTTATTGAGTTACTTAAATTATAGAGTGGATGTGATAGGAAGCGTTAGGAGATACAGTATACATTGAGGTGGTTTGGCCATATGGAGAGGACGGAGAGCGTGAGACTGACGAGGAGAGTGTATGTGAGTGAGGTGGAGTGGGGGAGAGGGAAGGGGAGGCCAAGGATGAGATGGTGCACGGAGGTATAATAGGATAATAGCTCCATGAGATGGAGGGATGGAGTGAAAAGGTATGTGAGAGGGGTGGGGGGTGAGCTGGGAGCAGCTAGGACAGTAAAATGGCTTTGGACAGGGCGACATGGAGGCGATTTGTTTGTGGTCACCCCTTACGGATTAAGGCGTCTGGCAATAGGTAGATAGACAGAGTTGCCCCGACCATGAGGGGATTAAGACGAAGAACGTACAGTCGATTAAGTATATAAATACATCTGCAAATCTTAATCCTTAACTTTTGAAGCAGTTGACGAAGTTTCTGAAAATAATATCCAGTACCTCATTAACAATATATACGACTCCTGTTTTAATGCGTACTTCATGAATTACGACCTTTATACAACATATGAAGTGCGCTGTTCATTTATACAACATATGAAGTACACTGTTCATTAAGAAGTATGTGGCTTAGGGAAAAACCAGGAACAGCAACAACACTCGCTTGGATGAAGGTAACTTGTCTGATCTAGTGTACCTAAGTATATGGTTCACGTGGTGCTTTATGCTTAGGCTCCTCTCTCTCTCTCTCTCTCTCTCTCTCTCTCTCTCTCTCTCTCTCTCAGTATACCAAAGTAGGAAGGGGATATCTCGTGTGGAATCTGAAGCAGCTGGAGGAGAAGGAAGAGTACGATGAGGAAGAAGGGAGGTGGAAAAAGAGCAGGAGAAGAATGAGGAAGACGAGGAGCAAGTGGAGGGGGAGGAGTGCAAAGGAGTACAAAGGAAAGTGAACAGCAAGAGACCTGTGTTCCCTCAAAGCTGTTTGTTATGGAGATGATTATAATTAACAAAACTTCTGTGAGTTGGAGACAAGGATAGAAAATCAGGAAGGGTCCCAGAGAAAGAAAAAGGAGATGAAAGCAGGAAGAGGAAGACGAGGAGGAGGAGGAGGAGGAGGAGGAGGAGGAGGAGGAGGAGGAGGAGAATGAAAGGGAAGGAAGATGAGATGGGAAAAAAAAAGAATGGAGGAGGATGAAGACGAGAGTGAGAGAGGAAGAGGAGCAGCTTGGAAGAGGAGGGGGGGGGTGAGTGAGAGGAGGGGAAGAGGAAGAAGGAGGGGTGACTTAAGGAGGAGGAGGAGGAGGAGGAGGAGGAGGAAGAAGAGTGGAGGAACTGAGAGGATGGAGAGGTGTTTTAAAGGACGCAGGTGCAAAAGGCCTTGATCTGTCCGACACTGAGATACCCGCTGTGTGTGTGTGTGTGTGTGTGTGTGTGTGTGTGTGTGTGTGTGTGTGTGTGTGTGTGTGTGTGTGTGTGTGTGTGTGTGTGTGTGTGTGTGTGTGTGTGCATATGTGAGAGAGAAAAAACCCACCTCTGCCACACCACACACTCAGTGACCTTCCTCGTCCCCCTCCCTCCTCCTCCTCCTCCCTTTCCTCCCCTAGTTCCTTCCCTCTCCTCTCCTCTCTTCTTCCACTCTTCTTCCTCCTTTTTACCACACCCAGAGGGACGGTCATATACAGCGTTTGTCTCACACTCACACACTGATCCCTGTACCGCTTTGAATGCTGGTGGCCAGGTCTGTATGGGGTGTGTTGAAAGGTAGGAGTAACACACACACACACACACACACACACACACACACACACACACACACACACACACACACACACACGGAGGTAAACAATGTATTTGTATCGTGCCCAAATAGCAGAGCAATACAGTACATACATACACACACACACACACACACACACACACACACACACACACACACACACACACGGAAGTAAACAATGTATCTGCATCGTGCCCAAATAGCAAAGCAAAGCAGTACATACACACATCACATACATGCTTACACGCATACACACATAAATCCATCTATCCATCCATACGCACACGGAAATACACAATACAAGCATACTAGTCGTCCACGTCGTGCCAGGATAGCAATAAATAAATGACTACATGGAGGCAGGGAGGGGCACTGGGCAGGTAACTGTGCTGGGCCTCCCTGTGAGCCCAGTAGGGTATGAATTACGTGCGTAACCAGTAAATTTATAAGACTGCAGGGGTGGGTGCGGCTATCAAAGCTGTCCTCTGTCTTTTTTTTCATAGGGTGGTTAGCAGGAAGAAAAGAGGTTTGGTCAGTAAGGTACAATAAGTGAAAAACAGCCACAGTGCAGGTTAAATACTGTTGTTATTTGTGTTGGCTTTAAGTTGAATTTCCTGCCTTATTTACATACACGTCAGTGTGTGTTTATTGTCATCTTTTTTGTATTGGGAATGAAAATCTAAGCTACTGCCTGTCAAGCTAACTGGATGCGGTGTTGACCATAGTGGAACGTAATGCAGGGGAAAATTGAGAATTTCTTTTTTCTAATTCTTCTTCACCTTCTACTTCTTCTTCTCCTCCCTCTTCTTCTCCTTTTTCCTCCTCCTCCTTTCCTTCTTCTTCTTCTTCTTCTTCCTCCTCCTCCTCCTCCTCTTCTTCTTCCTCCTCCTCATCTTCTTTTTCTTCTTCCTTTTCTTCTTCTTCTTCTCAGGTTGACACAAATACGAACAGTGCAATAGCGTGGCCGGGGGGGGGGGAGGCAAAATGAAAATGGTCCCCCTGATATACGTCTGGCCATCTAAGTTTCCGGAATATACCCCAAACCCGTAAAGAATCCTCCTTGGCCCACCTTATAACTGACCGCTTGCAATTTTGGGACTACAAGGAAACTGAAAAAAAAAAAAAAAAATGCACTGTTTTCATAGTATCACCGTAAGTTGCATTTAAAATAGATACATATCGAGTGAAAATAGCTATGAAAGTTTGTCGAGTACATGTTGAACAATGTTATACTGTACTTTCATTTGGCCGTAAATAATGAAAGTAATATACGATTTCTCAAACACTGTTAAAAAATGGACAGTCTTGGATATTGTTCGTTCCATATTTACTACAAAAACGAAGAGTCACATTGTCCAGGAAGTACTTAATATTATATCAACGCTATTCTCACACAATATTTATCTATTTTAAACATGATCTATGTTATTACGGCAAAAACTAACAGCGTAGATATTGTCAACTTCCTTGCAACCCAAAACTCATAAGTGGTCAATTAGTCTTGGCCACCCCTTAAATCAACCACTATAAATTTTAGGTAACACTCCTGAGGCCGAGTAAGAAACACTGTGTGACGTAGTTCCAGTGGAGGTACAGCCAGGGACAAAAATTACCTCACTATTCCACTCCGCCTACTTCACATTTGGAGTGTGTTCGTCACTATCCTGACGCAACATATCAAAGAAAATTACTTATGGGCAGAGAAACATTACAAGTCTCTCTCAGTTTGGGAATATTTGCCAGCTGGATAATGAGAAAACCTAGAGAAAGTCAGACAAAATACATATTTTTTCCTAACTGTACTAAGCTGCTCATGGCCACTCCCTCACCCACTCGCCTTGATATCTTTTTCAAACAACACCGCTGGGAAATTCCTACATCATGCAGTTAACGGTGCACACTTGTTCTGCCACTTAAACTCTTTACTGTCTCACTCTTGCTCGCATAACGCCACTCAGGAAAAAGTAGTTACTCAAGCCTAAATGCCTGGACACTGTAACCGAGATTTGGGCTCTGTACGTTCCTGATGGGACAACAAAAGAATGAATGATAGACAGATGGACAGTAGCAGTGAGTTACTGTTTTACTCAACTTATGAGAGATGCCACAAGTGCAGGAGTTAGCCAAATACAGAATATTTCCCCTCCATCTGCCCTCCTAAGCTCAATAAGGTTGTCTGGTAGTAACAAGAATAAAATTGAAAAGATTTCTTCGACTTGAATGAGTTAATAAACCGAAACTTATCAGGTCTCCACACTATAGTGTGGAAACGTATTGATTTTTTTTTTTTTTTTTCTGTTTTCCCTTTTCAGCGTTCACCTTGTGTCATTCTTTTATTTCATCATCTATTCAGCTTAAACTTGGCACGACTGTTTCTTGGGCCACTTATCCTAGACTCATTTCTCTTTTTTATATATATACTTGGCCCTTTTAAAGGGATTAATGAGGACAAACGTAAAACCATATAAAGCACAAATCTGGGGATCCTGTGTCCCTGTATGTTCATTAATGACAACTGCACAGACGTACGTACATCAGTGTTCTGTTGCTGTGTGGAGACCAGTCTGCATTTCCTTGGAAAAATTGTTACTTTTTCAATGCATATCTGTAGCTTCCTCCCTGTGGGGGGGGGGGCACATCCCCCTGTGGCGGGGGGGGGGACAATCTGGCCGCACTATGGGGTGGTACTACTACTCTGCGGCCAGGTTGTGTTAGGAAGAATACTGCCACCGTATTCCCTGCGTGTCGTAAAAGGCAACTAAAAGGGGCGGGGTGAGGGGACTAGGGACCCCCTCCTCTGTTTTTAAGTTCCTAGAAAGAGACAGGCCAGAGAAAGGGATGGGGGACTGAGTTATCCCCGTACGCTGAAGATTGGGTCTGTGAATGTGCGTGGATGTAGTACGATTGAGGCTAAAAGGGAAGAGATTGGGAGAATGTTTGTGAGAAGAAAGTTGGATGTGTTAGCTTTGAGTGAAACGAAGATGAAAAGGAAAGGTGAGTCTAAGTTTGGAAGTGTGAATGGAAGATTGTCAGGTGTTGATAGAGGAAGGGCAAGAGAAGGTGTGGCTTTGTTAGTGAGTCCGGAAGTACAGCAGTGTGTGACTGAATGGAAGGAGGTGTCATCGAGATTGAAATGGGTGTACGCGAAATTTGAACGTGAGTTGTGGGCGTTTGTGAGTGCATATGGGCCTGGTTGTGAAAGGGTTGAAGAAGAGAGGGAGTCTTTCTGGAATGATGTTGATGAGTGTCTGCAGAGTTTTGGAGCGAATGTGAATGTGGTAATGATGGGAGATCTGAATGCTAGAGTGGGAAATGTAGCAGTTGAAGGTGTAGTTGGTATGCATGGTGTGCCTGGAAGAAATGAAAATGGGGAACGAATGATGAGGATGTGCGTTCAGCGAGAGATGGTGATTGGAAATACCTTGTCTGAGAAGAAAGATATTTATAAGTATACATGGGTGAGACAGGAGGGTGGAAGGTTTGTTGATAGAGCATTGATGGACTATGTGGTTGTGTCCAGGAATGTAATGGGAAGATTGTTGGATGTGAGAGTTCTAAGAGGGGAGGGTGGAGGTATGTCTGACCACTACCTGGTGGAGGGAAAGTTAAGAGTAGGTAATAGATGGGTAAGAGCAAGGAGAGTTAGGTGTGGCAGGGAGGTTTTGAAAGTAAGTTGGATAAAAGAGAAAATGATAGAGTATCAGGAGAAATTGAAAGATGAGTGGAACGCAGTGAAAGATCAGGAAAATGGCAGTGTGGAGACGGAATGGCAGTTGTTTAAGAGTGCTGTGGTGGGGCATGCAGAAGAGGTGTGTGGTGTGAGACGTGTGGGTGGTGGTGTAAGAAAAGGAAGTGAATGGTGGTGCGAGGAAGTAAGTACGGCTGTGGCTGAGAAGAGACGTGCATATGAAATGTGGCTACAGAGGAAGGATGAGGTGTCATATGAGAGGTATAAGGAAAAGAAGAATAAGGCGAAAAGAGCTGTGCGTGATGCTATAGGTGGCAGCAGATGAGAGGTGGGGTAGGCAGCAGCAGACTGAGAATTTTCAACAGAATAAGAAAATGTTTTGGAAGGAGGTGAAAAGAGTGTGAAAGGGAGAGTCTGGGAAGGAAAAGCGAGTAAAAGCAGAGGATGGAAGGATGCTAACTGAGATGGATGCAGTAAGGAAGAGATGGGAGGAGTATTTTGAAAGATTGTTAAATGTAGAGGAGGAAAGGGAGGCTGAGATTGTGGTGGATGGACGGGTGCAAGGAATAAATGTGTTGGGAGAGTTGAATGATTCTTTGATCACGAAGGAGGACGTGGAGGAGGATGTAAAGGAGATGAAAACAGGGAAAGCTGCAGGTATGGATGGGTGTGCTGTGGAATGCTTGAAAGGTGGTGGAGTGACTATTGTTGACTGGTTAGTAAGATTGTTGAATGTGTGCTTTGTGAAAGGTATGGTGCCAATTGACTGGGCAAGTGCTTGTGTGGTCCCGTTGTATACATGTAAGGGTGATAAGTATGAATGTACTAGCTTTAGGGTATAAGTCTGTTGAGTGTTGTAGGTAAGGTGTATGGTAGAGTGTTAATTAAGAGAGTTAGACAGGGTACAGAGGGGCTGATTGGTAAGGAGCAGTGTGTCTCTAGGAGAGGGAGGGGATGCGTTGATCAGGCGTTTGCTGTGAGACAAGTGTGTGAAAAGTATTTAGCGAAAGGCAAGGATGTGTTCTGGGCATTCATGGATTTAGAGAATCCGTATGATAGAACTGATAGGGAGGCTTTGTGGACTGTTTTAAGATTGTATGGACTTGATGGCAGGTTACTAAAAGGAGTGAAAAGTTTTTATGTAAATAGTAGAGCGTGTGTAAGAGTGGGAAATACTGTGAGTGATTGGTTTCCGGTAAGAGTGGGGCTGCGGCAGGGATGTGTGATGTCGCCTTGGTTGTTTAACATTGGTATGCATGGTGTTGTAAGGGAGGTGAATGCAAGAGAGCAAGGTGGAGGTCTGAGTCTGGTGAATGTTGATGGTAGAGAGTGAAATCTGAAGCAGCTGCTGTTTGCAGATGATACTGCACTGGTGGCTGATTCAGAGGAGAGATTGAGACAGTTGGTAGAGGAGTTTGGAAGGGTGTGTGAAAGGAGAAAACTGAAAGTAAATGAGAATAAGGGTAAAGTGATGAAGTTTACGAGGCTGGTAGATGGTAGGAGCATGAATCTAGTTTTGAATGGTGAGTTGCTTGAGGAGGTAGAGTGTTTTAAGTATTTAGGGTCACATGTTGCTGTGGATGGAAGAATAGATGCAGAAGTGAATTTCAGAATGAATGAAGTAGGAAAGGTGCTGGGAGGAATGAAAAAAGTGTTTAGATGTCGTTCACTTAGAATGGATGTAAAGCGAAGGTTGTATGAGGGTATTGTGGTACCGACTGCATTATGTGGGGCTGAAACATGGAATATGGGTGTAGCAGAGAGGAAAAGTTTGAATGTAATGGAGATGAGGTGTCTGAGGAGTATGTGTGGAGTGACACGTATGGATCGAGTGAAAAATGATGAAGTGTGAAGGAGAACTGGAGTTGTTCGGGAGAAGGCTGATCGAGTTGAGCAGAGGGTGTTGCGATGGTTTGGGCTTATGGAGAGAATGGATAACGAGCGACTGGTGAAAAAGATAACTAGATCTGATGTAAGAGGTGTAAGGCTGAGAGGAAGAGCACGAATAGGATGGATGGACAGTGTGAAGAGAGCGTTGGATGCCAGAGGGATGCCTGTTGAACAAGGAAGAGTGGCTGTGCGTGATAGAAATGAATGGAGAGAAACTGCGAATGAATAAATGATGACGCAGCCCAGGGAGGATATTCCCCCGCATTTGTCTGATCAGCTGATCAGGTCAGGTGCGGGTAAGGGGATGGGTCTATTATGATGTAGCAGGGGTAAACCAGCTCTGCTGTCGGGCCCTACTGCGGATGTCACTGATTGCACTGCGCAGTTGACCCTTGTGCGGTGTGGTGCAGTGAGGATCTGTCCCTTTTCCCCTTTGGGACTAAGATGCGAAAGAATGTGTTTGAGTGGATGAGTAAATTGGGAGTGTGTCGCCCTGTCTTGGCTACCTCCCTTTCCTCGGGGGAAGCAGCCTAGGTATATAGATAGATAGATAGTCTGTAGCTTCCTTATGATGGGTTATAAGTATACCTTACTCGGGTAGCATGCAATTAATTTCACCCGCACTACTAGGCACGGCTGTAATGGTGGGACAGATGAAGCATAAGTACAGACGTGTTAACCTGGTATTCTAGTTGTAAGGCTGAGTTAACCAGAAAACTGAAACCATTATTTACAGGATGATTATGCATTTCATTAACCAGTTTTTCTTTTGCAGATCCGAACTGGCAGAAAATAAAAAAAGTATCGCCGAAGATGAACCCGTGATCTAGATTTTTAGATGTGGTGACCTGAAATAGAGATGATATTACGTGCAACGTTGAGTGAACCAAAAAAATGAGGTTAAGGACTGATTGTATGGAAGATGCCAATTAGATCATCTCTGACACTACAGTTGGTTTGCTTTCACATGACGGAACTAAGTCACTCCCATATCTTGAATACTGAAGTCATGGTTGCATTAACCTCGATGAGCCTTCGTAGTAGGGTATAAATGAGTCTCCTTAGTTACAAGCCAATTAATTCTCCAATCTGGCTGTACCTAACCATCAACTGAACTGACAGGGGTAAGGGAACTTTATTCGATTAAAAGAAAAAATATATAGTGGCCATTGGTAGTAAGCAGTATTTTACAGCCTACAGTATTCCACAAGTATGAAGCGATTGCTCTGCGGGGGGTTCCGCCATCACAGGAGCACAAAAGTGGCAAAAACACCCCTCAGATGGCATCAGTCATGCAGATGCACATGTACACCAAGCAATAAATCTAATGAATGTCTGCAAAACTCTATGCACTCTGTCACCTGCACTTCGTGAACAAAGCCTTTGTATGAGCACAAAAGAGGCCAGTCTCGACCAAACTCGGAATGTCAGCTATTGGTCCCCCAGTGTCTGCGTGTGCAAAGTCTCATTAAAAACATCTACCAGGATTTGGAGTTTTGTTACATTCATGCATTCAAACTCAACATCAACAGTAAAACTGATAGTCTGTGCAATTAAACTTGGCTTAAAAAGGTCATTGCTTCATCTTTATTGTTGAGTTGTAATAAGAGATGTCGCTGGTCACGAAGAAATGGTACGGAAAGGTGATAGGTCTGTATTATTGTCTTAGTCTCTCCCTCAGCAACTGGAAATAGATTGCTAAGGGGCGAAATATCTCAGCCTATTTAAGATGGATGAACTACTGTATCTTGCTTTGATGATGTCTGGTAGTGTGGAACCTGAGTGATGAAGAGGAAGGTGGAGTGGGTGTGTGTGGTGTGGCTGGTGGTAATAACACTGGGTGGATGTGCAGAAGATGGGGATGGCTTGCCCCCGGACCGAGAGTACTTCAATGCAACTCCTGATTCACTGGAAATCATTCACCACTCTGAAGACACCGACTACCTCTATGACGGAGAGTTCTATTCCACATTCTTGCCTCAGATCAGTAACGTGACACTGCATAAGTGTCAGTGTGCAGGGACCCAGGCATGGAATGAAGGGGAGTGTCAAAACGCCTCTACGGAAGTGTTCATCTTAGAGCAATACAGTGGTCAGTGGGCGTCTGTCAACACCAGTGACTTAAAGGAGGTAAAGGTGGAGCCACTGACCTGCCAGCCACACCTTCGCCCAGTGCGGCTCAACCCAGATAAGGGTTATCAGCACGAATTTTTCATACTGGAATCAGGAGACCTGTACTGGCAACAAAAAGTCTTCACAAGCAGCCAGTACTGCATCGATCACATCCTGGACTCGGTGGGCCAACCTGGGACTTGGACAGCTGAGGTGTGCCTGGCCCCACCGTCCCTGCCACTCTGCTGTCCCCCCATGCACGTGCTCCTCCATGGCAAATGCACACCGACCAGTACGGCCCCCGTCCTCAGGCCACTTGTTACCGTGCTGGAGCAGCCCATCATGTGGCCAAATGCGGCAGATGGGTCAGTGGTTCCAGTGACCTGCATCGAAGGTGAGGTGCTCCAACGTGAGGTAGAGGGTAACGTGAGCCTCGTCTGGCATTTTCAAGGGCCTTTGTTATACTGGCTTTCGCCGTCAGTGCGAGGTCACTTAGAACCAAGCCATGAGTATTGCCTGGGAGTGGAAGAAAGTGGGAAGACTGTGGCGCAGGTGTGCTACCGGGACCCTGTAGCTGAGCATCAACGTGTCTGCAACAATGTCACCTGTGTGCGCAAGTGTTGCCCGCAGAACCATCAGTTCCATGGCAGCTGCACATGGGTGACCAACAGTAATGAGCAATGGCATCTGGAGTTCCATGAGGTTGGGTCCTTAACACCAGCACCACCACCTTCTGATATTACCATCATTGAAGGCTTCCCGCTTTGCGAGTCAGTTTTTGTTATGGATTCACACGAGCCATACCATCTGCTGACTGATGGGTCACTCCACATCGAGACTCGTACTTCTCCTTTGCTGGTCCCGCCTGATAGATACTGCCTGGAGAACTTTCAAGTCGGAAAGGATTTGCACGTACTACCAGTCGTCTGTTTCCAAGAGAACCACTGCAAGGAGGTGGAGGAGCACGCCTACCCGGCACTACTAGCCGTGTCTTGCGTTTTCATGGCCATCACTCTCCTGGTGTACGTAAGCATACCTGAGCTGCACGCCACACTGCACGGCAAATGTCTCGTGTCCCACGTCACGGCCCTCCTTCTAGCCTACCTCAGCCTCATCATCAACCAACGCACCACCGGCCAGCTGCCTCGTCTGGCCTGCACCATTATGGGTCAGTGGCGTCCACCCGTTACATCACTCCTTGCCACAAGCAGAGTTTTGATCGCTTTAGTTCAATGTCAGTTTTTGCATTTTGCTGCTGCAACCACTTGACATTACCAGTGCATACTATATTGATATTAAACGATATAAGTAACATACAAGAGAATGTTAATGTGTAATGTGCAAAATAATGGCTTATGTGGAAGTTATACAAAGTGTCATAGAATACGGCTTTAACTGTCTAATATTTCTTCTCTACAGCATCCGTGATGCATCTCACCTTCCTGGCCGCTTTCTTCTGGCTCAACGTTATGTGCTTCGACATCTGGTGGACTGTCATGTAAGTGTTATGGCCTCGTCACCCTGACACAAACTCTCCGACACTATACGTTGAGGCAAAATTTAAAATAAGAACACCCCATTTTATTGGGTCAAGTTCCTGCCACAGCCTTCTTCACTATCACTGTTACAATTCAAAAATATATTCAAGGCCTTTATGTACAAAGTATTACCTTCTTTGCATCTGTAGCCTTATTATCTGCGGTCTCTGTATCTTTTATCTCCCAGATCCATGTGTCCTGTTGCAGAGTCAGGAGAACAGTCGCGGTTACGGTTCAGGATGTACTCACTGTACTCCTGGGGCAGCCCTGCACTCATCACCCTGGCCGGGGTCATCATACAGTCCCTACCCGACCACTACCATCTCATCAGACCCAACGTCGGCCACGACAAGTGCTGGTTTGACAGTGGGTTCTGGGGGTTATATATACAAAAGAGCCTGACCAAAATTTTCACGATAAATGAGTCTCCATGTCACTTTACTATCGCTATTCGTTTTGTTTTTTTGTTTTAGTTTTATATCTTTATTATTCATCCTAATTTGACTATGAAGTATTTGACAGTTGTATAAGGGACGACAGACGAATACACAAGCACTCATAAACACCTTAAACCTTGGAAAGTTTATGATTATGGCACCTTACCTTGGCGGAGCATTTCGTCCTTTTCCAAGATTTCACTAAAAAAAATATTGAGCCTCGTGCAGTCGATATGAGTTCTTCTTCATCATCATCTTCTTCTTCTTTTCCTCTTCCTTTTCTTTTTCCTCTTCTTCTTCTTCTTATTCCTATTTTTTTTCATCTATTTCTTCTTCTTCTTCCTCTTCGTCTATCTCTTTCTTCTTCGTCTTCTTTTTCTTTTCTTGTTTTCTCCTCCTCCTCTCCTCCTCCTCATACTCTTCCTCCTCTCCTCCTTCTTCTTCATGAGAGCGTAGGGAGTTAACATTACGATGCTTCTGGCCAGACAACGAGTCCCTGTGGGCCTACTTCTACGGGCCGGTGCTGGCGGTGGTGGTGTGCAATATTGTGTTCTTCTGCTGGGTGGCCGCTTACCTGCTCACCGTAGCGCAGACAGACCCCGTCCTCCAGCGCACCTGTCAGCATAATAGGAAAAGGTAAGTTAGGATGTGAGCTGAATATTATGAACTTTCTTGAGGTTTATTTTGGTACAGAGATTATATGACGAGAGAGAGAGAGAGAGAGAGAGAGAGAGAGAGAGAGAGAGAGAGAGAGAGAGAGAGAGAGAGAGAGAGAGAGAGAGAGAGAGAGAGAGAGATATTTATATAAAGTTATTCTCTGCGCAGGATGTGGCTGACGGTAAAGCTGTTTGTGGTGATGGGTCTGACCTGGCTCACTGAGGTCATATCGTGGCAGGAGGGCAGCTGTCAGGCATGGTGAGTTACTTGGCAAACACCTCACGCCCTAGGCAGGTTTATCTTGCTGCCTCCGGGCGATTTGATTCAACTTGGGGGAAAACTCGTATGTATATGTATGGATGGATGGATGTACTGTAACGGGCGGCTCTCACACGCCTGGCATGGGTGGGCAACTCTGGCTTACACCTTCAAGCCATATTTTAACGGAACTGAATGACAAATTATCCGTAGGTTCGGGGAATAACACTTTCTATCACTAGAGAACTGGCCATCCCCCACCCAGTGCTTCACGCATGGCTTCAAATATGCATGGCTTATGGAGAGTGCACGTGGATATTGTGTTATAATGGCTGTGTTTATGAGCGAGAATGTATGTACAGTGGAAGGAGCCTCGACAGGGTGCATACATGTGAAATCACATAAAACAACATACCGCGACACCCTCTTCTACATCCGCCCCCGGATGATACTGAATCCAGATTAGAACTGGCCACATTAGAACTGGTTGACTCACACGCTACCCACCCGACCGGCGGAGGCCCCAACTGCAATACTTAAAGGGTTAAGGAAGGCTATATCTAATCTCTCCATTTAGAAAGTCTCTCCTAACCTGATTAAAATCGCCTAACAGTAGCAAAAACATAGTTTAAAAAGAACAAGTCATGAAAATGAATAGGTTACCTTCTTTACCTGATGAATGTTTCAGTTCCTGCCTTTAATATAAACTGTTTACGTAAAGTTGACTTGAGATGTTATGTGCACAATATATCGCCGAGAAGGGATTGTTACGAAATTTCCTAAGACACGACCCCCTTCTGAAATCTGTTTACATATTCTTTACTTCATCTTTATTTCTTGTGTACTCTCTTTCCTCTTATTCATTTCTCGTCTCAGAAACCAAGGAGAATATGACCACATCTGTTTACCTCTTGTCCCACAGGATCCCCACCGACGTCATCAATGCTCTCCAGGGCTTCTCCATATTCATCCTATATATATGCAAGAAGAACATCATTAAAAGGGTAAGAGCCATCGGAACTGACCAATGGAAGACTATATTCCATACCATCCCTAACATGACATCCTTCATTATTATTAGCCGGGTACTACGAAATGATTTTATTCAACTTACGAGACAGCTTTTAAATTTATAGCTGGTAATTATCTTTCAGCGAGAGTAACTGCCAGCTGTTGGGCTAAATAATGTACCGGTACCTATGTGCGTCCATGGCTCCTCCCAGCAAATGTGTCGTTGTCAAATACTAAATACTTGCTTTTAGACTGAAAATTTAGTGTGTCAGGTGAATTAGGCTGAGCTTCACTGCAAGGTTATGTTATTTATGATAAACCAAGTGAAAGTTATTTCGTGTAGGACAAGTCAACAACCTGGCATAATTCTGAATAGAAAGAGAATGAAGAATCCATCCATATAAAACCTAACCAACTTTACCTTACAATGAGAGCTGCATAGCTTTCGAATCTAACCATATTAGCGTTCATATAGAGTTTTGGCATCATTCAAATCTATATTCTGCACACCCAACCTTCGTGTCCTACAAACCTAACTGCTTTATCCTTTGAACCTAACCTGGGCAAATGTTTGTTACTGAAATTTCAAAAAAACAATTTCCATGAGTGATAAAAGACAGCTGGACGCGTACGAAAAGTGAAACAGTCAGAAAATTAGTGAAGGTGACGTTAACACGAATATGAACCCAAGTGTAATTTGGTTGTGTACAGTAGGTTATGGCAGGTTTTGCATTATGCTGAGATCATAATATGTTGTACTGTCAAGTCAGGTGCTACGACACCTTACTGCAATTGTTGTAACCCCGATCTGTCTGGCAAAGCAACCGCCCATGCAGGGTTGTCCTGTGCAGTGGACCAGTGTTCCCTTGAGGTAGACTGCGCCCCGCCACACCGAGGCGCGGGGGAAAGTGTGGTTTGGTTCCTGGATCGACGTAGCAATTGCGTTTCCACTCAGTTAAAGGTTACACAGTAGCAAGGTCCACATCACCCCAGTATCTGCTTATATGGTTACCACCCAGTGGCGTAAATGGTTTTCTGAGCCACAGGAATTCATCAGGCTTGCGAACCACCTGAAGTGGACAAAACGGACTAAAAAGAGACCAGAAGGAAAGGGAGAAGTAGGGAGAGAGGAGGGCAGACACAGAAATAGTATGATACAGGGGAAGAAAGAGTAGGCAGCACTAAGTCAGGTAAGTGGATGATGGTCGCCACCATTTACAACCACCTTATTGCAGTTATGGAAACATGTTTTGTACACGCAAGTAAAATTTATTCCACACTATCTTGGAACTTCAAAGAGCGAGTGTGACTGTACTATGGGCCCAGATTCATCAGCAAATTTACGATCAAGTCCCTGTCGTAATTCAAATTTTCGAATGCAGGAAGAACAAGACACATGGGAAACTTTTGAACTCTCGTTTTCCTTGGCCTGCCTGCAAAAACACTATATAGCACGAGATACTTTTTCTTAGAACTAAGATTTGTTATGCAGAAACACCAAGACACGAGAAGATGCTACAAACTCCCTCTGTCCTTAATGCGAACACATATCACAGTTGCGACAGGGTATTGAGAGTAATTTTGTCAGCGAATCCGGGTCAAAATATGTAAGAGGATTAGGCTACTGACCATACAAGAAGATTACAGAAGCACCCATTTCTCACTGCACCCTCACTAACCTCTGTACCAGATCCGGACCAACTGGGAGTCGTACCTGCGTCGCGTGAAGCAGGTGTTGGGTCCTGCCAGCTCCCCCACGCCCATCAGCAGAGGCGCCCACGACAACACCTCCTCTCTTTCGTCGTCCATACGCCGACCCACCCAGTCCACCGAGTCCCAGCCCACCTTACACACCCACCTCACCATGGACCCCGTGTCTTTTTCCAGGTTAGTTAATTCTTTCTTGTACATCTTCAAGGGTAGTCAGTTCTTCATTGTTCCTTACTACAACCTCCACTGAACGACCCAGCCAACCTAACCAAACCTAACCTTATCTAACCTAACCTAACTTTACTTCCCACCACCCACTGTCACCTCTCTCTCCACAAGGCCTATTCTTTAAAGCTGGTTAATCCTTCATTCTCCTTTCCTGTACACACTGTCTCCTCTTGTGACGTCAATGCAACTGACACACGCATACACACCGAAGTCCTCATGACTGACCTAAATAATATGTTATGTATTTAACAACTACCGTACTTAATAACTGCGAAATTTAAATATTTTTACTTTATTACAATAAAAAGAAAGTACAGTAAAGGGTAAAAGCACATCCTTTCTAAACAATGTAATTTGAGACAGAAACCTCTTGACAGTTTGTGTTCACCTGTAAGTTATATTCATTACTGTAGTACAGGATCACTTCCTTACTTTTCAGCAAATTGTCCAGCACGTCCCTTGGGTCACTCAGCGGCGGCATTCCACTGCAGTCCATCAGCTCTTTCTGCATGAACACCATCACCGAGGACACAGCCACCTCTATGACTGAAGACACACCTAACTCATTCTGCGTCAACAGCATCGATGAAGACGCCTCTGACTCACTCTGCATGCACTCCATCTCTAAACACACACCTAACATCATCAATAAAGACACAACTGACTCGACGACTGAAGATACAGCTAACTCACTCTGCAACAGCAGCATCAGTAAGGATACACCTAACACCACCTCTGAGGACGCAAGCCACTCCATAACTAAGGACACAGCTAACTCACTTTGCAAGAACACTATCAGTGAGGATACAGTCAACGAAGACAATGAAGACCTTGAATTGGAGCAAGGCCATGGGAGGGGAATTGGACCGGACGAGACCCCAAAAAGAAAGTGTACCACAGATAGGAAAGCTTTGGATGAGAATACAAGGAAGAGCCAAAGCCAAGAACATGAACTGAGACGATTGCGAGAGGAACAGACGCAAAAGGAGAGTAAGAATGATGATACTCTGCCCGTGCAAGATTTATCCAACACTCCTGGAGATATAGAAGCTTTGGATGATGATAAAAGCAACAGTCGAGGTCACACGAATGGTCTGGAAAAATCACAAGAGGAATAAATGCAAGAGCAGGAAAATTTACCAGATAATGTGTCTTGATGTCAATGTGTCGTAAATTGTTCAAACGGAAGAAATATACCTTCATCTAGAAAAATTTAATACAACAGATTCGATCATACTTCGACGTTCTTCCAATTTTTTATTTAATTATTATTATTCACTATCCCTTAGAATGGGGACGCGACATGAAGCGGAAAGCAGCTTAGTTAGGTTGAAAATATTGATGCTTCAGTTGACTGTGTTTTAAGGCCGTGTTATTGAACCTGAAATCACAAGAGAGACAGAAACCCCCAAGTTTATGACATTATTAAAGCACATGACAGAAGGGATAGAAAATTGGTCTATCCACCCATATGAATCAATGAAACATATAAAAAAGGGGGAGTGAAGTGAAGGAAGAGGAATGGCTTGTCCGTAATGTTTGTTTACTGGTTGATGAGCGTGATGGAACCAAGGTGGGGGCCTGTGTTGTTGCGGGCATACCTTACATTCGTTCTCCCAGCCTTACAGGGAGTCTAGTGAAACACCACCTGGTTGCAACTTGGGTACGGTGTTATGCTGGTGTGTGTGTGTGTGTGTGTGTGTGTGTGTGTTTTCTGTCTCTTTTTGATAAAGTGAGAGAGGAAGAATTTAGTTGTAGAGAAAGTGTCGTTGTTTGGCCAATATGCGTGTATTCGTCATCGGGGAGAAGGGTCGTTCGCAAAAAAGAGCAAGTGTTTGGTTCAATTTTGGAAAGTATTTAGGGGGCGAGGCTCTTTACTGAGGTATATAAAGTAGAAAGCATATTGACCGTCATGAATTAGAGGTTTGTTCACACCACTGTGTTCTCGGTTTTATTAATACAGTCCTTAGTTTCGCCGCCTTATAATTTAGCTGACTCTTGCTCTGCCGATACTATTCAATACCCACGATCAACAGCAAACTAAGGACTTTTGAGTTATGGCAGGTTACTGGAAATGACCTGCATGTGTCGGACCTTTCACTGTCGAGTCAGAAAGACGGTATGGTAATTACTGGAAGAAACGTAGTCGCAGTTATTCTCAGTGAATCTATTAGCTTAGCTTAGCTTAGCTTAGCTTAAGTTAGGTTGTACTAGATTAGATTAAGTTTGACTGAGTTAGGTATGGTAGCCAATGTACAGAAGTTCTGTGGAAGAAATGTAGACATTAGTTTTAAATGTTTGTGCCATTTTTATTTCAAATCTAGTGCGTTGAGCACTTGTGCATTGCCTAAAATACTGCAAACCTATTTTTGATTAGGTGCCGACACTTTGCTTATACGTCTGTGGTGTTGGCGATGCAGGTTACGCTGTTGTATATATTGTTACAATGAACAGTGAATATTTTATTTAGCTTTGGAGGATAATGACTAGTTTAGATGCCATAACTATTCTTAAGTGCGAAGTTGATCACAGGATTCTCCTGATAAGATGTTACCCTTAACTCCTTCAGTCCGATGACGTACCTTTATAATTATTTATGTAGCCAGATTATATTCAGCATTGGAAAGACATACTCGTGCAGTAGTGAAGTGGTTAATGAAGGTTATATCTCATCGCTCCACATCAAAAAGTCTTCCCAAAGCTGAATGAAAATGTCTGAAGATAGCAAGAATAAAAATGAAAATACGTCATCGGACTGAAAGGGTTCAATTTTGAGCCAAAATTAGTTTATGACGTAAGTATAGTTTACCCTTGAAGAAAATGCAAGAAGAAAGACAAACAAATATATTTTTGGAACATACAGATATATTCATTCATTCCAGCCTGCAGATCCGGTCGTTGCATAAATATTAAAATAACTACAAATGTGTGAAGGATTCAGTGTGTGTGTGTGGAGAGAGAGAGAGAGATGCAGTACAGCTGAAACTCTTTGTCACAGCTGTTTGGTTATTTTTTCCTTCATGTTCTCCCGGGTAGGTTTGCGGTTGGTGCTCCTGATATCGGTAAGTAGGCAGGGATCCACGGAAATTAATGCAAGGAAAAAAAAAAATAGCTGAGAAGGAAAAACAGAGGGATGAAAGAGGACAGACAACAAATGAGAAAAGGATGTAAGAAAACGGAAAATGAAGTACGAGAAGAGAGAAAATGTGGATGAAAAGGGGAGACCATAGAGAGACAGATATACAGAGATTGACAGACAGAAAGACAGATATTATACATAGATAGATAGATTGACAGAGATAAAAAGACAGATAGACAGATATGGGATACAAAAGGAGTCACAGAGGATCCAAGATAAGGCATGCAAGAATACAAGAACAGAAAAAAGGGGAAACAGCGAAAAGAAAACCGGAGGACGGAAGAACAGACAACATATATGGGACACGAAAGAAGGGGCACGGGATACACGAAAACAAATACAATAGGATTAGACGAGAATCAAAATGGAAAGAGAGTTGAGAGAGTTACACAGATTTACAGACCATAATAAACTACTTTCAACTTGACAAACCTTAAAGATTGAAAGACCTACCATCAAGCTGCATAAGTCGAAGTGCAGGAGTTTAAACAGACGATGGCACAGTACAGGATGAGGACAGACGATATATTAATCACACGTCCGTAGCAAACTGTTGGGGAGGTAAATGGCAGACAACAAACCACGTAACATATCTCTTCATCTTTTAAGCTATACAGTATATAATAAATTGTAGGTGGAATTATTTCTGTAAAATTATTCCGTGTTGTATTACCATATGTGGAATGATACTGTCCACCATTATTGTTTACGAGTATATCCCACCCATCTCTTTTTTCATGATCTGTCGTTTATAAGAAGCGGTTCCATTTTCAGCTTCACTGTGTTGGTAGGGCAGTCTGACTCAACTACCTGTCGTTCAGTAAGAGTAGACCGGGCCAAACACCCTCCACCACAGGAAATGTCTCAGGGAATCATGAGCGCGATTGTACGTCTCCATAATTTCTTCAGAGCACCATACAAATTCAAACTATGATCTGTTCACCTTCATCTATAATTGTCATCTCTCTATCTTGAATGCTGTCTTGTAGCAAGTGACTAACACTAAAAGAGGATGGTACAGGAGGTTCGCTTTCGTCTGACGGAACTGGGTCGCTATCACAACTCCAGTGTTAAGTCATGGTTTCATGGAATTTGATTAGCCTTAGCAACGAGGTGGGAATGAGTCTCCTTGGTTGCTAGTCAAATGCACCCACCAGTCTGACTACACTATGCCATCAACTGACCTGAAAGGGGTTAGGGATCTTTGGTAGATAAAAACCTAACTACAGTCACTAAGAAGAGCTATGGAAAAGGCGCAGAGCCGCGATATTATCTTACTTTGCAGCTGAGCCACGGCAAGTAAGCCACAAAATAAATATCTCCGAGTTAAAACCGACGAACTACAGTCAGGAAGAAGTGTTCTGGAAATAGTGCAGAGCTGTATTATTGTCGTATTTGGCCACTGAACTACGTGATATCGAGCAACAATATTACTAAATCTTTGCCAACTCAAAGTGCACGAACTACAGGGTATGTCATTGAAGCCTGGAGCCATTTTACGAAGGAGGGGAGGACCACTCGACACTTTGTCACTTTGGTTCCCTGGTACTGTAGAGGGGGAAAAAGTTAAAAGCCTTCCATTTGTAACCCCAAACTCGTTCCAGAACCAATTCGTCTCCGTAAAAGCATCCTTAAGCACAAATTCGGACATATATAGTCGTAAATTCGAGGAACGATGTCGAATTTTCTTTGCCGGGGCCGAATAAACCTGCCATTACTTTTGGCCCTCCGCATTTTACCAGCCCGCCGAAAATTCCAGAATCTAACATCGATTGTAAATAAAGGAGGAAGCTGGCGAGGGTGAGAGAAAAGACCGTGAAATGGGGTAACGTGAGGATGAGAAAATGAGGAGGGAACGAGAAGGAAAGTAATGAGAGGAAAGGGAATGAGGAAATAGATGTAAAAGAGGGTAATGAGAGGAAAGGGAAAAGAGATGAGAAAGCAAAAGTTAATGTGATGGAAAAAATGAAAGGCAATGTACGGAAGGAAGAGGAAGTAGGAGAGCGCACAGGTTAGGAATATATATATATATATATATATATATATATATATATATATATATATATATATATATAATATCACCTATTACCCCTTTCGAGGTTTAGTGGCCCGAGGCTAGGCAAAGCTAGTTCAATATATCTAAGGCTAGATGACCAGCCTACTTCCCTTGATGGCATTACATTATTATAACCCTCCAGCCACCTCTTAGGGATCTTACCTATGGACCGGGGGGTTCTAACCACTATACCACCAAACACCTGGTGAAAAATATCTAAGGAAATCTGGACAACCTCGCAGTTAACCCTTCCAGCTCCATGACGTAATTTTTACTGTGTTTGACTAGGCCTAAAATTGCCATCCCTCCATCGTGAATATTGACTTATACCAATAGAGTAACTCAAGAATATGGTGCTAGTCACGAAGATGTGCCATGGCAAGGATGATGAACATAAGAACATAAGGAGAGGATAACTGCAGTAGGCCGGTTGGCCCATGCTAGGCAGCTCCTAGAAGAGTAACTGAACTACTAGAATGAGATAAGGATAGCAAAGAAGAAGGCTCTCCCCCGCCCTCCAAACCCTCCAGCCGAAGCCGGCAGGAAAAAGTCAGAAAGAACACCACGCCGTATAGAAAAACTGGCGTGGACATTTTACAGGAAAGTGTGAAAGGAGAATAGAGACTATCATAGTGTAACCTGAAAAGAAAAATTTTTTGAATTAGTATTGGTTATAAGATTTTCTTTATTCTATATCCAATATCCTATATCCACCCCTTATTTGTCATATGCTTATCTAGCCTATGCTTGAAACTCTTAATGGAAGAGGCAGCAACTACTTTACTAGGTAGCTTATTCCATTCGTCTACTACTCTATTACCAAACCAATTTCTACCGATTTCCTTACTGAAACGGAATTTTTCTAGTTTGAAACCATTATTTCTAGTTCTATCCTGTATGCTCACTTTAAGTACCTTGCTAATATCTCCCTTACTTATACCCTTCATCCACTTAAACACCTCAATTAAGTCTCTCCTTACTCTACGCCTCTCTAGCGAATGCAGACTTAGTCTTTTCAGTCTGTCTTCATATGACAGGTTCCGGACGTCATGTATCATTTTAGTCATTCTTCTCTGTACATTTTCTAACGAATTAATATCCATTCTATAGTAAGGACACCAGAATTGTACTGCGTAGTCTAAATGTGGCCTTACTAATGCTAGATAAAGTTTTAGTATTACTTTAGCTGATCTATTGCTCACGCTTCTCGAAATAAATCCTAGGACCCTATTTGCTTTATTTCTCGCATTAATGCACTGTTGCCTTGGTTTAAGGTCGTTACTAATCATGACTCCTATGGTGGTACCAATCTTAAGTGGCGGTTTGGGTGGGGCACGAACCTCTGTACAGTGTGCCACGTGTTCCATACCCGCTATGTGAACGGCTCTGATATATGTAATAGGCATCACAATAAGATAAACATATAAGAATATAATAGTAACGTGTGTATTATAATATATGAAAGAACAGTAAACTGATTATGCGTAAAATATTTATACGGCAAAACAGAAACGTGGCATTATTATTTTACAGGTTGCTTAAAAAAAAGTAGTCACTTTTATTGGCTGTTACCGTATTTCTGGGGTTGGTAATAATGTCACACTTATGATTATAAGATAATGTGCAGGAATATAAGCAAAAATATGCCAGTTTCTTAGTAAAAAAAATATATACATTAAACCCTCGTGAGCGGCAACACACACACACCCAGTCCGATCTGGTCATCTGTGAGGAATAGAGGAATAGGCCTGTTTGGGGACACCTCTTAAAAAAAAACGCGCCAAGACTTTAACCTCCTGGGTGGTGTGGAAATAGTCAAATTTACAATATGTACATTATAACGTAAAAGAAAATAACCAAAATGTATCCTAAAATACCACAGACGAGAGAGAGATAGAGAGGGAGGGGGGGGGAGGCAGACCAGGGTCAGTGTTGAGTGCAGCTGAGTGAGAGATGAAGGAAGGGAGGGAAGGAAGGAGGGAGAGAGTGATTAAATGAAAACAAATCATGTCGCCACAATAGTGAGGTCATCTGGCGCCATATGTAAAACAATAATATTTTTAAACATGTTTAGATATAATAAAAACAAAATAAAGAAATGAAAGCACAAGTTTATAAGTCACTCATAAAAGAAACAAAATTTCCAAGGGTGAAGCACATCTCCCCCAGGAGAGAGAGACAGAGAGAGAGAGAGAGAGAGAGAGAGAGAGAGAGAGAGAGAGAGAGAGAAGGCAGGCAAGGGGCAGTGTTGAGTGCATTATCAAGCTGAGGGAAAGATGAAGGAAGGGGAGGAAGGAGGGCGAGAATGATTGAATGAAAAGGCGCCGTAACACCGAGGTCATCTGGCGTCATATTTAAAACAATAATATAATAAAAAACAAAATAAAGAAATGAAAGCACAAGTTCATAAGACAAAAGAAACAAAATTCCCTAGGGTGATGCATATCCCCCCAGAAGAGAGAGAGAGAGAGAGAGAGAGAGAGAGAGAGAGAGTGAGTATGGAAAACGTGGCAACACTGTACAGAGGTTCGTGCCCCACCCAAACCGCCACTTTAGAATGGTACGACCATAGATCTCTCTCGCATTCCGAGTTGCTAATTGATTTGTTATCTAAGCTGTATTTAGTATCTCCAATGGTCTTGCCTACGTTAAGTACTTTACATTTTTCAACGTTAAATTCCATTTGCCAAGTTTTAGACCATTTGGACAATGTATCGAGGTCTTTTTGTAAGTTATGGCAATCGTCAGTAGAGTATTGTCATTTTCTGCCACTGAGCTGCGTCAAAAAGCATCAAAGGACAAAAATCTCCGCCAAGTTAAAATAAACGAACTACACGTGTAATCTGGTGTATGGATTTTTTTTTTCTTTTACTAAACTGTCTTCACTTCCTCAGTTCATCTGTAAAAAAAAAAAAAAAAAAAAAAAAAAAAAGGAAGATCTCTTGTATTCAACAGAAAAAAGAAAATTGCACATGACCTCTCCAATCTGAAAAGTCTCTCACCAGCCGAGTAAAACTGCCTGACGGTGGCCAAGAATTAAGTACAGTTGGAGAAATTTCCGCGCGGGACACCGCGTAGAAGGCAGCAGGAGCGGCAAATAATTTGATCTGGTAACAGTGTTGGGGATAAAGGAGGGGTGGGATGTGCGGGGTAGGTGAGGGATTGGGGGCGTAGTGGGGGTAGCTATGTGGTGGGAGGGATGGAAGGGTAGTGGGAGTAGCTGTGTGTTGGGAGGGATGGGAGTGGTGGTAGCGGAGTGTTGGGAGGGGCTTAGTAGCCATTTAATGTCGTAACGTAATTTCCTTTGATTTTAAATGAATGTGTTTTTATGATAGGGGAACACACGAAGTAACAACAAGCTGTAAAGTGCTGCTTCATGACATGATGAAAAAGGGTCAGTTCAGTGATTATGCAAGGCTAATATAAACACACAGACATCACCAACACGTAACCGTATATAATGACTCGGCCCCCCTTCGGTATCTATAACATCCCTAGTTGTGCTGTAACACAGACTAATATCAGACGTTTACCTCAGATACGTCTCGGAAAAGTTGCTCATACATTCTTAATTGTAACGTAGATATACAGTGTATGGAAAATAAAGTATATATAATATTCCATTTCTTCACTGTTTTAGTCAACTCTTAGTATTTTTTACCTCAAAAGGCATTAAAGTATGTCAGATATTAAGACAAATGAATCTTTGTGAGCTGTCAATGTGAATCTGATATACCGGTACTGTATTTCCTAAATCGTAAGCACATGCTGATTGTATGTCACAAACCAGACCTAGACTTTTTCAGGTCAATCAATAGCGTCTGCGTGTGTGTGTGTGTGTGTGTGTGTGTTGTGCAGTGTATACTGGGTCTCTCGCTGTCTAACTCTCTCAGTCTGATGCATGAAGTTTACCTGAAACTCAGTAGAATAGAACAGTTGGGTTCAGAAACACTTCTTGTTTAAATGTAATGGGACAAATAAATCCTTCCTTCGACCTAATTCCCAGAAAGAATTAGTATTCACCTATATTCTCCTCAACTGTGAGTTGCATGAGACAATGAGTATGTGATATTATCTCTTAGTGTGCGTGGAAGGAGTGGGCGGTGTGGAAAACTGCCTGCCAAAATTTAGTGTGTTTGGGTGAGTGTAATTCACCGGGTCGGTCAGGATAACGTGATTGGCGTGATCGTCAGCTCATTACCCTCCAGGAAGGGAGCTGAGAGCTCATACAGTCCGATCTAGGGCCAGGCTGTGACCTTCACACATGCACACAACCATTCCCTTCCTCAAGAGGAACAGTAACCTTCCACTTCGTTAGTGTAACTTTTCGCACCAGATCCGGCCCGAACCCCCGTCTTACTAGATGGCAGGCGATAGTATTACAACTACGCCAATTATGTGTGTGTGTGTGTGTGTGTGTGGTTAAAACAATTGTGTAGACGGGTCGACCGCTACTGCTAGCACATTTGTAGATATTACATTACGAAAATTTCTTAAAACGATGGGTGCATGCCCAATTTGCAGCAATGCAAGTTTTACGTAGTGCTGGTAATTTTGTGTGAGTGTCGTGTGTATTTTGTCAAATATAACACCATCTTTAGCGAGATTATGACAGTATTCACTTTAGATGACAACTGAAAAATAGACTAATTGCATCTTATTCCTGCCAACCGAAAGGTTACCAATGTGGCTGTATGCAAGGTACGTTTAATACTCGTATAATCACTCACACATGCACATAAGCATAAAGTTATATAGGCCTATAAGATATGAGGGATTAGCCCTAAGAAAATGTTGACTGGAGTATGCTTAAATTTATAGTCTGGTATGAAGGCCAGGCTCATCCATCCGTAAGTAGGGTAAGTGACTATACGACTATGAAAGGATAACAAATTACGCCGTCAGTCAAAAGGATGTATTTTCCTTATTCTGCCAGCGTTCGATCTTAACGGTAGCTGACTTACACAAATATAAAAATGGACTATTACAGGATGTTAGATTCGGTTTTCAATACAACTTGCAATGAAAGTTACAGTATCTTTTCTAGGCAACTTGCATGAGAAGCAGCTGAAATTAATTCTAAATAATTGTAAATTCTCGGTCAACAATAGAAAGCTTTCCGATGAGGGGACGGAATGACGGAGGCGAAGGATAAGGGTACGTATTGGCGATACCTGTTGGCTTAGGTATCAAATACTGAACCATCATTAGCAGCTTCTTGCCACTACCTTTTATTATGATTAGAGAAATCGTTTTGAAATGATTACCTACGCAGAGTTCGCTGACACAATTAATTGGCTACGTAACCTCTCCCTAACACTCACCTACCCCCACAACCACTCCTCCTCTCCCCGACCACTCACCTTCCCCGCAATTCCCGCCCCCTGCCTCACCCCCAGCACTGTTACCAGATCATTTCCGTCTGTCGCTGTGGCTGCCATCTACACAGTGTCCCGCGCGGATATTTCTCCAACTGTTCATGTGATAAATGACGTTATTCCGTTGAAAGGGTTAAGAAAGAAAAGAAGTTGGAGATAAATGAAAAGCATATGAAAGGGGGATTATGTGTAAACGAGAGAGAGAGAGAGAGAGAGAGAGAGAGAGAGAGAGAGAGAGAGAGAGAGAGAGAGAGAGTGGGGGACGGGGGGAGGTGCTGACATTAAAGAAAATTGTAGTGGTAAAAACGCAGGCATTATAAAAGAAAACGCCAATCATATATGCCGAACAGGAAGAGAGGGAAGTGCGAAAAGTAGAAGAGGAGGACGTAAAAGAATGATGGCCACAAATACTCCACTTAGGACCACACCGTAAAGCAGCCCCGCACACTGCAACACACTACCACATACTACAACACACCACAGCACACTACAACACACCACAGCACACTTCCCTCACACACCACAGCATCACAACACAGACAAGCCTCCAACATAACCTCAATAACAGATCTCTCCGGCTGAAGTGGCTGGTTTTCTACAGTTCACTTAATTCACGTTCAGATTAAACTGGGACAACAACAACAACAACAACAACAACATATGATACAGAAGTTAACATAATTTCATAAAAAATAAAAAAAAAGACGTGTATGAGTGTGAAAGAAAAATATTGCCAAAAATTCTATGCAAGTATTCAGTCTTTTGTGTAAAAAAATAAAAAATAAAAAATAAAATGCTGGAATGTTTTATACAATGCCAAAATTCCTTGCAAACGACTCTCTCTCTCTCCGTTACCAGAACCTCCGGAGTACAACATATATCCCAGTGGTCAACTCTGCGGGGATCGTGAGAAACAGCCGCTGTGGTGTGTGTGTGTGTGTGTGTGTGTGTGTGTGTGTGTGAGAGAGAGAGAGAGAGAGAGAGAGAGAGAGAGAGAGAGAGAGAGAGAGAGAGACAGCAGACAGACACACGGAAAAACAGGCAGGCACGCAGACAGACAGTCAGACACACAGAAACAGAGAGAAAGACAGAGACAGAGACAGAGAGAGAGAGAGTGGGACACAGAGGCAGACATAGAGAGACACAGAGACAGACACACACAGGGACAGACAGAGAGAGAGACACACACACAGGGAGACAGAGAGATACACAGAGACAGGCAGAGAGCGAGACACCGAGACAGACAGAGACACAGAGGGACATATACTCAGACCCAGAGACATAGACAGAGAAAGAGACACAGAGAGGCACAGACAGACAGACAGACACAGGGAGAGAGAGAGATGGTGGGTGGAGGAAGCAAGGACGAAAAGATAGTATGAAGAGAAACTGGGGAGAAAGGCTGAAGAAACGATGAGAAAGAGAGGCAGAGGGCGGGAAGCGGGAGGCCTTATCTTCTGACAAATGAGCGATCTGGTGTTATTGTGAAGCCCAGAAGTCATTAAAGCGGTGTGTGTGTGTGTGTGTGTGTGTGTGTGTGTGTGTGTGTGTGTGTGTGTTCTGTGGGTGGAGGGCGGTGTGGAATGTGATTTATCAAAATTTATCGATAGTATAGAAAAAGGCGGGTGTGGAAGGAGGGAAGTGAGCGAGATAGGGTTGGACGGTGATGGGTGGTGAGGAAAGGTGGCGATGATAATGTACTCTGTGAAGATGGACGTTGTAGGTTAAGCGCAAAGGGTGAGGGGAATATGGGGCCAGGCGTGGTAAAGTGATCCACCTCAGTACCCATCTCTGTGACCTAGGCGTTTGAGTCTTTAAAATGTTATTCAATCAGTAACCTGTAATCCAAGGCCACTACATCGTCCAAGTTACCACAGTTACCTCGCCCAAGTGTCATACTCTACTCATTTTATTCATCGGCCAACAATGGGTGGATGAATACCTGAGTCAAGTGGCGCCCGTACCAGGATTCGAACCCTGATGCTTTCGTGGTAACAGTTTCTTAGCTGGTAATGCAAACACTCGGCCTCCGCAGCGTTGAGCGACATGGGCATGGTAAAGTTTCATTTTAATCTTCCTTCAAGAAAAACATCAACAGTAACACCCCCTCCAAAATAAATAAATAAATAAATGAATAAATAAATAAAAAGCTTTGTACGATCTGCTCTTATACGTCTGGCGTCTGGGAAAGCGGAAAAACACGAGCAGCAAAACAGGAAAAAGATAAGTAAAATATAACTGCATGAACTAGCAGAGAAATCTAATATGAAGTGATAAAATGCCAAGGTAATCAGGCAAAAGAATTACATATTTACCACTGAAACATTTCCTTCTGGCCGAGGAAAATTTGGGGAATATTCCAGGGGTCCTATTTACAAAGAATCTCAGCCAACTTCTACAGCCAAGAAGCCTCCACAGCAGTTCATTCTCACCAGGAATTATGTTCCGTACTTGTATTTTTTCGTGCTAATATTTAACCTAGTGTGGTTTGGAGGTGTCTAGAAGGTATGTGAATGAAAACAGTAACATAAACAATCAAATTTCTATACAGCCAGGGCCATTTTGCTTAGTCTTTTTTTTTTTTTTTTTTTACCCCAATGTTCACCCTGATATGGCTGTAAAATGTTTGGTTGACCGTGTAAGTGAAGATGGTAATATCCACAAGGAGTCATATGCGCATTTTAATATTCACTTTGGTTTGGTTGTGAAGTATTTGATAACTGTAAGGGAGACACTGGAGACTCAACAAGCAGTCTAATGCACAACTATGAATCAATGAATTATGAATATGGCACAGCTCTCCTTTACCCCCTCCCTCCCTCCCTTCTTCCAACCTCCCACTTCGCCTGACGCATCCATCTCTATCTCCTTCCCTCTGCTCCCTGGCATTCCTCCTCTCCTGCCCTCCTTTCCTCTCCTCCCCCTTTCCAGCCTCCTCCCACCTTACCTCTTACATCTCTCTGTATCTACCTCCCTCCCTCCCGTCCCTCCCATCCCTCTTCTCGCTCCCCCTTTCCCTCTCCTTCTTCACGAGCTCACACCGTCACTCACCTTTCTCTCTGCCTCAAGAAAGTCTATACATAAGACTCCGGAACGTTATATTCCAACCCATGTCCCTGACAATTGTTGCATTCATGAAAGTCTTAATAAACTCCTGCTTGTCAGCTATGTAAATGTGCCATGAAATTTACAGCAAAGTATTCAGGTGGACTGGAGTGTTTCATCGTATAACCTCTTGGTCGTATTTTCACTGGCACAGGAGACTTCGTACCATCTCTTCCTTAGCGAGTTATTTTGTACATCACGCCTCAATAATCCAACTGTATTTTAGGGCGGCAAAATATACCGATACGAGGACTATATGAAGAAAATAAAAGGAATTTACAACGTGTGATATGCACAATAATTCGCTAAAGAAGGGGTGTTACAAGACCTCCGATGTCACTTGCAATGCAGTCCTGGAATTCCTCCTAGTCAGTCTCGTAACTGCACCATGAAGTGCTTGGTAAAGTATTTAGCATGAGAGAACTGTGTACATACATTATCGTACAGCCTCTGCCAGTACCTCTATTTGCACACTTTTTATTTCATTATTATTATTATTTTTTTTTTAGCTTAAGTTGCGTATAAGATAGCTTCATTGTTCGTTATCTTCGCTCATGTTGTTACTGTTGTTGTTACCCAAGACTCATCTAAACGTGAACTCAATGGAGTACATGCTTAAGCTGCCCTTCCCCTGTAGCCTACCATCACCATCATCCTTTCAGGAAATAAGTAACTAGGTGAGGGACGTTTGTCTAGCCAGACAGTGGAGCCGCCTGGTTAAGTCGGTGGCATTACATGAAGGCGCCCCTCTCCAGTACCAGCACCATCTTTATTCATAACACTATCAAACACTTTACAGCCAGTGTTAATATAAACCTTACAGTCCGGTAACATGCTTTACTGATTATTTTTGTTACCTCTAGGCAATCTGATTCAGCTTTGGGAGGCTCTCTAGTAGTAAGGGCGTTAATTAAAGCCATGCATATCCCTCCATGGCGGAGGGTTAGTGCCCCTCCCCGGAAAACAACTAACTAAAAAAACAAACAAGAAGCCTCGGACAAGGACTGACCAAACGTTGACGACCCAGGACCGGACAAAGGACTTGGTAATGTGTACATGGAATGTAAGAGGAGCGAATGATGAAGTGAAAGAGAGAGAGATTGTCCAGGTGCTTGAGGATGCGAAAGTGGATGTATGTGGAATAACTGAAACAAAATGGAGAGGAGAAAGTGTGAGAGAATGGGAGTATGGATGGGGTATATGTGCAGGAGTAGATGAGAATGAGAGGGCAAAGGAAGGAGTGTGTATAGTTGTGAGTAAAAGATGGAAGAAGAGCATAAGACAGTATGGATCAGTTGGGTCAAGGATTGTGTGGGTAAAGTTGAAAGTTGGAATACAAATGTGGGCGATTGTGTGTGTGTATGCGCCAACGCAAGATCGTGCTAGAAGAGTGAGAGAAGAGTTCTGGACAAATGTGGAAGTGTGCATGGAAAAGTTTGGAAGGAATGAGAGAGTGTTTTTGATTGGTGATATGAATGGTAAAGTTGGTAATGTGAAGGTGGATGGAATAGTTGGTGAGTGGGGTGTGCCTGCTGAGATAGATGAGAATGGGAGTGCGTTAGTGGACATTTGTGCTGGGAGGGGGTTGGTAATAGCCAATACCCTCTTCAGGCATAAAATGATCCACAGGTATACATGGCGAGTGATGAGAAGGGTGGGTGGTGAACTGAATGAAAGGAAGGCAATGATTGATTATGTGTGTGTGGATGAAAGGATGCGAAGTTGTGTAAAGGATGCAAGAGTGTATAGAGGTTGGGGGGGTTGACTCTCTGACCACTACTTGGTCGTGGCCAGGATTAGGATGCAAGTAAGATGGAGGAATAGAAGAAGGGAAAGACGAGAGGAAGGAGTAGTTGCAAGGAGAGTGGAAAGGTTAGAAGAGGATGAGAAAAAGGCAGAGTATAAGAGAGAAGTGGAGGAACGATTGGGCAAATATGAATTGGAGCAGATGGGAGACGTGGAAGGTGTGTGTAAGATATTTACAGAAGAAATATGTGCAGCATGTGATGTGGTGTGTGGAAGAGAAGACGGAGGGGGGTGCAAGGAACAGCGTGGTGGACTGAAGAGGTGAAACAGGCTGTGGCACAAAAGAAGAAAGCATACAATGAATGGATGAGAAATAGGGGCGTGGAAGAAGTTGAGAGGCGGAAGAGAGAGTTATATGTGGAAAGGAAGAGAGAGGTGAAAAGATTAGTAAGAGAGAGTAAGAAGAGAGTGGATGAGGAATTTGGAAGGAATTTGAGTATAAAGTGGAGGGACTGTAAGAAAATGTTCTGGAGAGAAGTGAAAAGAGTAAGACAGGGTGGAAGTGAAGTTAGCAGGGGAGTGAAAGATAAAAATGGTAGATTACTAGTGGAGAAGGGAGAAAAAGTGAGCAGATGGAGAGAACACTTTAAGGAATTG
This sequence comes from Coenobita brevimanus, assembly GCF_032717465.1. Classification (NCBI taxonomy): domain Eukaryota; kingdom Metazoa; phylum Arthropoda; class Malacostraca; order Decapoda; family Coenobitidae; genus Coenobita; species Coenobita brevimanus. Next base: position 9,081,703 of record NC_136981.1, read on the forward strand.
TTGAACGTAGAGGATGGAAGTAATGCGAGTATAAGTGGCTGGGGAATGGCTGGGAGAAGGAGGGAGGGGAGAAGACAGGAAGAAATCAGTAGGATAGAAGTTGTGGAAGCAATGAAGAAAGTTAAATCAGGGAAAGCCCCAGGAATTGATGGAGTGTGTGGTGAAATGTTGAAGCATGGGGGAGAGATAGTAGTAGAATGGATGTGGAAGATGTGCAGATTGGCCTGGGAGGAAGGTAGAGTCCCGGAGGATTGGAAGTCAGGTATAATTATTCCCTTGTACAAAGGAAAAGGGGAAAAAGAAGTGTGTGGTAATCATAGGGGCATTTGTCTTCTTAGTATAATAGGAAAAGTGTATGGTAGGATACTTATAGACAGAGTTAGAGAAAGAACAGAGAAATTAGTTGGAGAAGAACAGGGAGGCTTTAGGAAGGGAAGAGGTTGTGTAGATCAGATATTCATTCTTAGATCTTTAGTGGAAAAGTTTCTAGAGAAGGGAAAGAAGTTGTATGCGGCTTTCATGGATTTGGAGAAAGCATATGACAGGGTGGATAGACAAGGATTGTGGAAAGTGTTAAGAATATATGGAGTAGATGGGAAGTTGTTGAATGCTGTGAAGAGTATGTACGATGGTGCGAAGGCTGCAGTGCGTGTGGATGGTGAACTAAGTGAATTTTTCTCTTTGAAAGTTGGTTTGAAACAGGGATGTGTCATGTCTCCATGGTTGTTCAATCTGTACATGGATGGGGTAATAAAAGAGGTACAAGGTAGGGTAGTGGATGTTGGAGTGGCCCTGGTGAGAGAGGATAGTGTTTGGAAACTCCCTGTACTGTTGTTTGCAGATGATACTGTGTTGTTGAGTGAAGACGAAGGGGAGCTGCAAGGCTTGGTGGATGAGTTTGAGAGAGTGTGTAAGAAACGAAACCTAAAGGTGAATGTAGGGAAGAGTAAAGTGATGGTCTTTGAGAGAGGTGAAGTCAGTGAATGTACAGCGAGGTTGGATGGTGAGGAATTGGAAAATGTGAGTACGTTTAAGTATTTGGGTAGTGTGATGAGTAAGGATGGAGGTTTGGAGGGTGAAGTGCTTGAAAGGGTACAGCAGGGAAGAAAGGTTGCTGGTTCTTTGAAGGCAGTGATAAGAAACAGGGAAGTGAGCATGGAAGTAAAAAAGTTACTACATGACAGTATTGTGATATCAACTCTAACATACGGAAGTGAAGCTTGGACATTGTTGGAAGGACACAAGTCAAGAGTGAGAGCCCTGGAAATGAGTTATTTAAGAGGAGCCTGTGGAGTCACGTGGAGAGACAGGCTGACGAATGAGGATGTAAAGGAGCGTTGTGGTGTGGATGTGGATGTGATAGGGAGCGTTGTGAGGAACACACTGAGGTGGTTTGGCCATGTGGAGAGGATGGAGGGTGAAAGACTGACGAAGAGAGTGTATGTGAGTGAGGTGGAGGGTGGAAGAGGGAGGGGGAGACCGAGGATGAGATGGAGGGATGGGGTGGAGAGGTATATGAGAGAGGGGGGTGTGAGTTGGGAGCAGGGCAGTGAAATGGCGGGGGACAGGGCGACTTGGAGGCGATTTGTTTGTGGCCACCCCAAACGGGATTGAGGCGTCTGGCAGTAGTAGTAGATATCCCTCCAGATCAAAAAATCTCACCTATGCTTAACAGAATCGCTGGAAGATTGCACAAATAAAATAAAATAAAATACGTTAATGGACTGTTTGGGTTAAGGTAAAACAAAACAGAAAACAAATGATGTCTTTGATAACAGTTAATCATCACTGAAACGATTATATCCTGTAGATTGGTTAAGGTCCTTCGAAAATACGGACACAGACTGAGGGGACGGGTGGGTGTGTAAAATCTCTAGGTCCGGAAAAAAGCCCTTATAAGGTTAAATTAGGTTAGGTTAGGTTAGATTCGATTTAGGTAGGTTAGGTTAGACTGGGTTAGGTTAGGTTAGAGGGGCTTATACTCTACACTTTCATATTCTCGTGTGTTAGGTTAGGTCATTTGTATAGCCACCGAGATAGCTTTGATTCAGGGGATTGTAAATATAGCACACCTTCCTTCACGGTGATTTGTTTTCCATGTGTATCTTGGAAACCCATTCTAAATGGCTTGGGAGATTTCGTAATACCTCTTCCTTAGCGAATCATTCCGGACATCACACCTCAGTATCCTAGTGTAGGTTGCCGATGTAAACTGTGCCGATCCTCACAATACGGCCTAAATTGTGTTTATTGTGGAGATCACAGTTTCGGCCCGACTCGGATCTTATTCAGATAATATACAGCCTGGTCAGTGAATATAGCTGCACTAGAAACTCACCCGGTACTATCTTATGTGTTATGGGGACGGCTTAGTCTGCTGGTGAGGGCGTGGGTGTGACAGTGAGAGTAGGAAATAAATAAATGATGCAGGACAGACACCGATAACGCTGTGCCTTACCCACAACACAGGAGATATCGTCAGCAGAGTGGAAGAGGAGCGTTATATATGGACCGCCCTGTATTTACATATAGATGAGTCACAGGGCAAATGTATCATGTTTGTGAGAAATGTGAGGCTTGGTGAGAAGGAGGTTAGCATACATTCGCTATCTCCATCACTACCCTGTCATGTCTTGTCCACCTAAAGATGGGGTGAGGTAGGATCCAGAAACTAGCTGAGGACAAAGTATGATACACACAAAAAATATTAAACTTGTAACATTACCATCATCATCATCATATAGATTTTTTTTCTTTTTTCCACCAAAGATAGAATTGGGTTGGGTCCAGAAAGAAAGGGAAAAAAAGAACACAAAAATATTTTCAAACTGCAGATAGAAATGTCTCTGCCTCTTCATATTTTTGTTGGACTTTCAAGCATCTCTTCCTTAGCGATTTATTTCGCGGACTGCACCTTACCGTTCTCCTCTATGTTATTTTATGTCGTCTTCCTGTAGACAAAATTTGTATCATATAAATAATATACGCGTCAGATATAGAAATAAAATAGCAAAGAACAAGTCCTAGAGAGACTATATTCCACTTCGTTACAGCCTGTAAACCTATCTGTTGAAGTAAAGGAGATATAAAGGATTTAGAGCTGCAAAAATAGAAAATTGGTCATGAGTCGGACACCTTGGATTTTTTCAAAGTTTCGAAAAGACGGGCATCAACCTCCCATATGGCCCTACAATCATACAAAATATGAGAAAATTGCAACAAATGGTTTCTGAGATACAGCGTGGAACAGACGAGCAGACGTACTGACGGATGGACATGACATTACCTAAGATTCCACTTCGTGAGAAACGAAGTGGTATGCCAGGGAGCCTCCTTAATTGATGAGAATATAAATGAGGGTTTGCCCGGATACACATTTTTCTGTGTGGGATAATACCTTGTGACTCTACTTGTGAATTTTGGGAATATTAGCAGTGAAGGCAGCAAGGCGTACAACCCTGAGGTCAACGCGTGTGCTTCAGTAACGGTATGACAGGATCCTTCATCACACCCAGTAATGAGATTTCATCCTCTGTGACAGACAGACAAACGATCTCAACAATACTCGCCCATAATTATATCCCTCTTGCTGGCCTTCATATTATATATATATATTTATTTATGTCAGCCACTTTTAACGTTATTTAATGACTCTTTAAGTTCAGGAGAAGTTCCAGAGGCGTGGAAAACCGCAAACGTAGTGCCCATCTTTAAAAAGGGTGATAAATCAGCTGCGTCGAATTATCGTCCGATAAGTCTAACGTCAATAGTAGGAAAAATGTTAGAGTCAATTTTGGCAAATAAGATTAGAGAACACTTAGAAAGATTTAATCTTATAAACGAAAGTCAGCACGGATTCAGGCAAGGACGATCCTGCCTCACAAATTTGTTGTCATTCTACTCGGAGGTCTATGAGGCAGTAGATAGCGATAAAGCTTACGATGTTATTTATCTGGACTTTAGTAAAGCTTTTGATAGGGTCCCACACGAAAGGTTAGTTAGAAAGGTTCGAGCACACGGTATAGACGGCGATATCTTAAAATGGATAGAATCCTGGCTGAAAGGACGAAAGCAGAGAGTATTAATAAATGGAACTAAGTCGGACTGGGGATTAGTAACTAGCGGTGTACCACAGGGTTCAGTACTCGGTCCCTTATTATTTATCATATATATAAATGATCTAGACTTAGGAGTCAATAGCAGAATCAGCAAATTTGCCGACGATACAAAAATAGGGCGTATCATTAACTCGACTGACGATTGCCATTACTTACAAAAAGACCTCGATACACTGTCCAAATGGTCTAAAACTTGGCAAATGGAATTTAACGTTGAAAAATGTAAAGTACTTAACGTAGGCAAGACCATTGGAGATACTAAATACAGCTTAGATAACAAAGAAATTAGCAAATCGGAATGCGAGAGAGATCTAGGAGTTATGATTAGTAACGACCTTAAACCTAGGCAACAGTGCATTAATGCGAGAAATAAAGCAAATAGGGTCCTAGGATTTATTTCGAGAAGCGTGAGCAATAGATCATCTAAAGTAATACTGAAACTTTATCTAGCATTAGTAAGGCCACATTTAGACTACGCAGTACAATTTTGGTGTCCTTACTATAGAATGGATATTAATTCGTTAGAAAATGTAGAGAAGAATGACTAAAATGATACATGACGTCCGGAACCTGTCATATGAAGACAGACTGAAAAGACTAAATCTGCATTCGCTAGAGAGGCGTAGAGTAAGGGGAGACTTAATTGAGGTTTTTAAGTGGATGAATGGTATAAATAAGGGAGATATTAGCAAGGTACTTAAAGTGAGCATACAGGATAGAACTAGAAATAATGGTTTCAAACTAGAAAAATTCCGTTTCAGAAAGGAAATCGGTAGAAATTGGTTTGGTAATAGAGTAGTAGACGAATGGAATAAGCTACCTAGTAAAGTAGTTGCTGCCTCTTCCATTGAGAGTTTCAAGCATAGGCTAGATAAGCATATGACAAATAAGGGGTGGATATAGAATAAAGAAAATATTATAACCAATACTAATTCAAAAATAAATTTTCTTTTCAGGTTACACTATGATAGTCTCTATTCTCCTTTCACACTTTCCTGTAAAATGTCCACGCCAGTTTTTCTATACGGCGTGGTGTTCTTTCTGACTTTTTCCTGCCGGCTTCGGCTGGAGGGTTTGGAGGGCGGGGGAGAGCCTTCTTCTTTGCTATCCTTATCTCATTCTAGTAGTTCATTTACTCTTCTAGGAGCTGCCTAGCATGGGCCAACCGGCCTACTGCAGTTATCCTCTCTTCTTATGTTCTTATCTATATTTATATTTATACTTATGTATATATATTTGTCAAGGTTGTTATAAATGTCAAAGTGAATACTTGAGGTTTTTTAAAATATCAGTCTACGGATAAACGTCGACAGCATTATAGTTTTCACATCACAGCCATGCAAAAGTACCTGTTAAAGTTTGGAGTGAAGCGGCCGTAGAGTTCTTACCACATTGTGTGTGTGTGTGTGTGTGTGTGTGTTTATATATATATATATATATATATATATATATATATATATATATATATATATTTTCCCTTAAGGGGGAGGATTTGTCCTCCTCTGTCGATAACTCTGTCCAACAGGTCTATACACAAGACGCGTTGACATATGACTAAAGTATATGTCGTATACTACATTTGTTAAGTAGATGTAGTTCTTATGCTTAAATATATTCGGTACTTGTAATAACTGTGATATTTGTCTACGACACAGAATCAACTATTAAAATGTGATGATTATAGGTCTGTCTGGCTCTACCTTTAGCAGATGCAAAAAAAAAAAAAATGCTCCTGGACTTTATTTCATATATACTCTAGATCTCAGCACGTCAGCACGTCAATTTCACCACAACATATGACACTGAATTAATGTTATTTTTCCTCTTAGATGCTTATTTTACATTTCCCTCAGTGATTATATTATTTATAACGCAGACATTATATTCGCATACATTTCTGCTTCCTTTTCATCATACAGCACACACCCCACTTCCTTCCCAGACCCAGTCCTCCCTCCTTCGCTGTCCACCCTCCCCTTTCCCCCTTTCTCTCTCAGCTATCTATATAAAAACAGCTGGAGGGGTTTATCAGTGTATAATGAAATAAATACGTTTACATAGCTTTATCTAAATGAAATTATACTAAACACACAAAATAATGTATGTGGCAACTGGGGCAGGTCAGGCCTGTTTTGATATTTGCAGAGTGTTACATATCAAGATGACTGAAAATGTTAAGAGAAATACTTTGGCCATCTGAAGAGGTTGGTGAACAGGAGACGCTAGAGGAGTGTATGTGAGGCTGACGGGCAGAGGAAGACGGATGGGGAGACAAGGGCAAGACAGGGACGAAGTTGAGAGGTAAACGAGAGAGAGAGAGAGAGAGAGAGAGAGAGAGAGAGAGAGAGAGAGAGAGAGAGAGAGAGAGGCAATTTTATGCAAACCCCACCAAAAGATTCAACCCCTTCAAGCCGGTGACGTGATATAGTGATACATTCTTGCTACCTCCAGACGATTTGATTCACGTTTTGGAAGATCTCTTGTAATGAATGGGTCAATGAAGGCTAAATGCTACCCCTCCAGTTCGAAAAATCTTCTGGACGTGGCCTGAGTACAATGAAAAAAAGGGTCATCGGGTGGAAGGAATGGTGTCCAGTCCCAACCCTATTCATGCTAATCCTAAGTTAATACACACCATTAGGTACCATATATTTATAAACTCTTAAGCTTAAGTTCCGTATAAGACTGCTTGTATATACTGTTTACCTTCATCTGTACTGCTAACAAACACATCAGTCAAATCAGATTGAATATTGATGAAATCAAAAAAAATTTTCATTCGTGATAATACTTAACCTTCATGGAGACTACTAATGAAGGATCCTTTATGAATATGACCCCTAGGTACGGCCTTGACCTCTAACGCCCTCCTCCCCCACTTCAATTCCCTGAAGATTAGCCACTATGCCCTCCCTTCCCTTCTCTTCCATCTCTCCCTCCCCCAACCCCCGGCCTCTTTCCTACTCGTTTTCTTAAGCTTCCGAACCTTCCTCTACACCTCCCTTTCCCGTCTCTCCGTCCTACCTCCCTCCAGGCATTACATATATATATATATATATATATATACATATGTATATATATATATATATATATATATATATATATCTATATATATATATATATATATATATATATATATATATATATATATATATATATAAAGCGTACCGCCCTCCGCCTGTCGGCTCATCGTCGCGAAGCTCATAGGTCCCTACCCGGGGGTTCCCAACTTTATTGAGATTTGAAAATTCCCAGTTCTGTTCAATACTCTGGACACTGGGCTCCAATGGGATATATAAGAACATAAGAACATAAGAAGAGAGGATAACTGCAGTAGGCCGGTTGGCCCATGCTAGGCAGCTCCTAGTAGAGTAACTGAACTACTAGAATGAGATAAGGAAAGCAAAGAAGGCTCTACCCCGCTCTCCAAACCCTCCAGCCGAAGCCGGCAGGAAAAAGTCAGAAAGAACACCACGCAGTATAGAAAAACTGGCGTGGACATTTTACAGGAAAGTGTGAAAGGAGAATAGAGACTATCATAGTGTAACCTGAAAAGGAAAAATTATGAATTAGTATTGGTTATAAGATTTTCTTTTTTCTATATCCACCCCTTATTTGTCATATGCTTATCTAGCCTATGCTTGAAACTCTCAATGGAAGAGGCAGCAACTACTTTACTAGGTAGCTTATTCCATTCGTCTACTACTCTATTACCAAACCAATTTCTACCTATTTCCTTACTGAAACGGAATTTTTCTAGTTTGAAACCATTATTTCTAGTTCTATCCTGTATGCTCACTTTAAGTACCTTACTAATATCTCCCTTATTTATACCCTTCATCCACTTAAACACCTCAATTAAGTCTCCCCTTACTCTACGCCTCTCTAGCGAATGCAGACTTAGTCTTTTCAGTCTGTCTTCATATGACAGGTTCCGGACGTCATGTATCATTTTTGTCATTCTTCTCTGTACATTTTCTAATGAATTAATATCTATTCTATAGTAAGGACACCAAAATTGTACTGCGTAATCTAAATGTGGCCTTACTAATGCTAGATAAAGTTTCAGTATTACTTTAGATGATCTATTGCTCACGCTTCTCGAAATAAATCCTAGGACCCTATTTGCTTTATTTCTCGCATTAATGCACTGTTGCCTTGGTTTAAGGTCGTTACTAATCATAACTCCTAGATCTCTCTCGCATTCCGATTTGCTAATTTCTTTGCTATCTAAGCTGTATTTAGTATCTCCAATGGTCTTGCCTACGTTAAGTACTTTACATTTTTCAACGTTAAATTCCATTTGCCAAGTTTTAGACCATTTGGACAATGTATCGAGGTCCTTTTCTAAGTTATGGCAATCGTTAGTCGAGTTAATGATACGCCCTATTTTTGTATCGTCGGCAAATTTGCTGATGCTGCTATTGACTCCTAAGTTTAGATCATTTATATATATGATAAATAATAAGGGACCGAGTACTGAACCCTGTGGTACACCGCTAGTTACTAATCCCCAGTCCGACTTAGTTCCATTTATTAATACTCTCTGCTTTCGTCCTTTCAGCCAGGATTCTATCCATTTTAAGATATCGCCGTCTATACCGTGTGCTCGAACCTTTCTAACTAACCTTTCGTGTGGGACCCTATCAAAAGCTTTACTAAAGTCCAGATAAATAACATCGTAAGCTTTATCGCTATCTACTGCCTCATAGACCTCCGAGTAGAATGACAACAAATTTGTGAGGCAGGATCGTCCTTGCCTGAATCCGTGCTGACTTTCGTTTATAAGATTAAATCTTTCTAAGTGTTCTCTAATCTTATTTGCCAAAATTGACTCTAACATTTTTCCTACTATTGACGTTAGACTTATCGGACGATAATTCGACGCAGCTGATTTATCACCGTTTTTAAAGATGGGCACTACGTTTGCGGTTTTCCACGCCTCTGGAACTTCTCCTGAACTTAAAGAGTCATTAAATAATGTTAAAAGTGGCTGACGTAATTCTTCTTTGGTTTCTTTTATAATTTTTGCATATATATCGTCCGGACCTGGCGATTTTTGAGGTTTTAACTTATTAACTTCTTTCAATACGTCCTCCTTACTAATGGTTATTTTACTAAGAATATTTTCCGTATTCTCATCGTGAATATTTGCTGCTTGAGGGACCAGGTCTAGATTTTCCTTGGTGAATACTGATATGAAATAATTATTTAGGATGGAGCACATTTCTTTATCTTCACTGGTAATGTCACCTGATTCTGTTCTCCGTATATAAATGGTACAAATCATCCCTACATACTCACAAACGTTTCTTAACTGGGTGTTATTTATGGTATTTTCTATCGTTATCTCCATCTGAGAGTGCTGAGGATTTCTCGCAGGGAAAGTGTCCCATGGAACATGTTGGATGTATATCAGTTTCCTTAAAACTAAGGTCGTCACCTTTTTTTTTCCTCAATTAGAAATTGTTGTAATATAAAGTATGTCTCAACGTGGGGGGAAAAAAAAAATAATCACAGATGAATACTCGACTTCTCACATCTATTTACATGGAACATTTACATTTACAGCCAGTCAGTCATACTGAAATGTAGGTACAATGCAAAATACATCATGCAATCTTCAACCCATAGTCTGGATACAGGTTTATTATTACAACATTAGTTTTGATTTAGCTTTGGAGGGACCAGTTTGCTGTGAAGGGTTAGAAACAGTGCCCATTAACCCTTTCACAAACAAATGTCTCCTCAGACTGAATAAGCTTAAAATCTAAAACACGTGAAAGGGTTGGGCAGGTTATGGTACTCTATAGTTCTGTGCTTCACTGTCATAAATCACCCTGTTTGGAGAGTAACACCTTAGAAAGTCATACATGCAAGTATTTCTCTGAAGGTTAGACCATCCAGCATCATGTCAAATAGTTTTTACTATATATCCCAGTAAAGACCTTGTTAAGAAGTATTTGCATTACTTTAGTTACTTAAACACAAATTTATTCATCCCTGGAGAACACTCACAGGTCTTAGTAGGATTTACAACACTGGACTGGTGATCGATTCTTGAGGTAGTCCATGTAAATAATAGTACACAAGCAGTCAGCATTATAACCATGTTCAAATATGATAATACACTAAACTGAAACTATAGACAGCAATGGATCCACATTAGGCAAATTTTATACAAATAATTGTGGACTTAATATGAAAAAAACCCGTCGAAAAGACGAATTATAACAATGACTTAAATATACTACATAAACTTCCGCTACTCAAAGTGTTACAAACATTTTGAGCACATAACAACAATAAGCACTTAACTGCAACACCTCTGAGCACATTAGAAGCAATATATCTAGAAGAAGTTCTTACTTTTAGCTGCAGCATTTCTAATTTCTTGGCCTCCAGTTTTGGGAGAAAACTAAACCTGAGGAAAACGGATGCAAATTCTAGTTTATGAGAGATTCCAAAATTGGAAGAAATTATTGTGAAGATTGAGACATAGGCAGTTATCTCCTCATTTGAATTTAATCGAAACCTATTTCTGTGCACATTACAAGCAAAATATTAGTTTTCAACTGAAACAGTAAGCTTTAGTTTATAAAGGCGTCCGCTAATGATCGAAAGCTTTTCCTAAAGACGGCGGAGGAACGATGGCAGAGAGATCAAAAGACTCTTCAACGGGAGCTGGTCTGTCAAACTCCTCCATCTTGTTGTAAACGTTCATGCACTTGCAGTGTCCACATTCTGCGTACGTATTGTCTCCGATCTCCACAGCGTACTTCCTGAAGCTCATGGCGCTTATCATTTCCTCGAGGTCAGTACCGTGCCTCATGCCATCGATATCTGGAGAGCATTTCTTGTTCTTGGAAAGTGACACCTTGTCCAAGCCATCCGGTTTGTCCTTGCTATCCTTTTTCTTGTCCTTGTTCTTCCCTGTGTTCTTGGCCTCGACAGCTGCTCTCACTGTGATTTTCGGATTGTCAGAAAATTTATCCATCACCTGGACCTGGTAAATGGAGTGCTGTAAGAGAGGAAAATGTAGGGATGTGTTAAAATAATGGACTGAAAGATATGCGGTATCGTCACACAAAAGTCGTGTTTTAGGTGCAACAAAGACTTCCTTTGATTATCATGGCCCGACGGTTTTCCTGGTGTGTTCAGTGGCATTTTCTCATCAAATTAGGGAAGGTCCCCCGAACTTATGAAAATCTTTCCTTTAAACCAAAACTAAAAAATGCTGCGTGAATGAGGCGATGTAAAAAAAAAAACAAAAATCCAAGCTTCTTACCTCCTCTCCCATTGGGTGTTTCACTGTGCTGAGTTTATTTTACCATCCGTTTATATTTTATTTTACCATATATATATACACAGCCACTTTAAATAGAACTCCACCGTATTCTAACGACAATTGTCCGATCGTATAAGATGGATGAACGCCCCGTTTCACTGTCATGGTTTGGATATGCCACTGCTGTCACCTGCATCATGCCTGACACTAAGAATCGGAATGTTCAGAACGTGGCCTAATGAAGCGGCGTGTTGTTACCGCAGCCTTCATCTCGTCTTATACGATCGGTCAATTTTCGTCAGAACATGTCCCAGAGACAAAAGTTAGGTTAAACTGGAAATAACTTGCGAGAATATTAACCAAAATATGTCGCCATACAAAAGACCAGCCCAGATTTCCAAAAGCAAGTCTATGGCTTTGAACGCCGTATTCTAATTGGTACTGGAGACTTCGTAGCACCGTTTTCTTATAGATTTATTATGCATATTACACGATTATATTCTACTTCATTTTATTTGTATATCTTTTGTACTGATATACTTTGCATTAATAGACAACAGGACATTTATATGTAACATGCAAAAAAAAAAAAAAATAATAATAATAATGACCAAGGAAGAGGCGTTCCAAAATCTAAGTTGTATCTAATATCTTGGCCACGGTAAGTACTTTATATTTTCCTATGTTAAATTCCACTTGCCAATTTTATTACCATTTGGGCAATATATCGAGGACTCTTTGAAGGTTCCACACAGGCGTCAGTTCTGTTCATGATACGCCCTACTTTTAAGTCATCGGCATATTTCCTAATACTGCTAGTGATTCTTAAGTCTAGATCATTTATATATATAATGATTAATGAATAATAAGGGACAGAGTACTAATCCTTGTGCTACGCCGCCTTTCACTAATAATAATAATAATAATAATAATAATAATAATAATATCACCTTGTAGTAAGCCGTTGTGCTCCTGATGCCGCCGATCAGTCCCGTCATGTAGAAGAGAAGACAACAGAACAACAAACTGTAGAATCGGTAGTCAGTCAGCGCGTACAGGATGGTGTCCGTGAAGCTGGGGCGTTCCTTCCCCACGGCTGGCTGGATGATGTTCTTCAGGGTGACTATATCATCGACGAAACGATTCACCGTCTCGTCCAGCGCCTGCATGTCGATGGATGGGAGGGATGGCATGTTGATGGATGGGAGGGATGGCATGTTGATGGATGGGAGGGATGGCATGTTGATGGATGGGAGGAACTGGGTATCGTTGGCTGGTGGCGACTGGGTGCCGATGAGTGTGAGATCTGGCATGAGCTGCTTGTCGACGAACGGGAGGTATACGCCTCCTGCTGAGCCGCTAATTGTTAACATAAGAGCAAGGACGAAGATTTAAAAAATAACAATAGATTTGCAATCTCAGGCAGTCTTGGTGTAACAGTGCAGGTCGTGTCAACAGCTTCTTAACTGTGGGTACAAGTCCTTGCCAGATCTAAGCGTCCCGGAGCAAGACAGTTGGCGTGATGGAGGCCAAGGAGCGACTGAAGAGTGAGGACCTGTGACTCTGTGACTCTGTGACTGGGAGATGAGAAATGATGACTAGATATTCTGGAACCTGACACCTGGACACCACGCGGTCCCAGCAAGCACGGCCACATTCACCTCGTTTCTAGCTTCCCATTACCTGTTCCTTATCGATTTACTTTTGCAGAGTACACATTAGGATTTTGTTGTGTGCTATTTATGTCATTTTGATGTCAATATTTTTTGCAAAAATAACACGGACAAGAATATTAATGTATCTGCATCCGAGACAAAATGGGTTGGAAAAAGAGTACACGAAAACCCATAGGTAGACCAGAATACACTCCCAGGGACCTTACAGCAAGGTTCCTGTGGTGGGATTCTCAAAAATATTTATGTTAGGTTCCATGTCATAGCTTATTATTATTATTACTATTATTATTATTATTATTATTATTATTATTATTACTTTAGGAAGATGTTGAAATGATAAGACTAAAATTATCCCTACATCTAATTCAACCTGCAAAAAAATCATTCTAAGCTACGACAGGGAACGAACGTAAGCGTGGTTGTGTATCCCCGACTGGATATGTATTCCCAAAAGATCTTTAATACTTTCTTATGACGGAGTTTTTAATATCAGTGAATCATTGTTTAGAATAATTTAATTTAATAGCATTTTTCTCTCCTTATGATTCACGTTAGTTTGGGTTAGATGTGTGTGTGTGTGTGTGTGTGTGTGTGTGTGTGTGTGTGTGTGTGTGTGTGTGTGTGTGTGTGTGTGTGTGTGTGTGTGTGTGTGAGTGTGTGTGTGTGTGTGTGTGTGTGTGTGTGTGTGTGTGTGTGTGTGTGTGTGTGTGTGTGTGTGTGTGTGTGTGTGTGTGTGTGTGTTTTAATATACAAATTAAAACAATCGATCATACACGCAACTTAAGATCAAGAATTTTACGAATAGGGCCCATGAAACTGAGACAAACAGTATCTACGACTGAATGGAAAGTATTTATAAAGGATCTTAACCCGTGCACAGAAACAACTCTCACTTCTGGTTTTATGGAGAATTACTTGCTATAGATATGGGAGGGAAGACAAGGGCAGGCACATCTTATGCTGAGGAAAGTTTATAAATATGATCTCTGACCTTGTATTCATAAAGTTTCCGAAGCTCAGTGTTTGTAGGATTGTTTGTTTATAATGTAACTTTATACTTCTACTTTCATATAAAACTTCATACTTCCCTAGAAAATGTCCACGTCAGTGCTTTCGTATAAAACGTCCACGTCAGTTTTTCTATACGGCGTGGTGTTCTGTCTGACTTTTTCCTGCCGGCTTCAGTTGGAGGGTTTGGAGGGCGGGGGAGAGCCTTCTTCTTTGCTATCCTCATCTCATTCTAGTAGTTCAGTTACTCTTCTAGGAGCTGCCTAGAATGGGCTAACCGGCCTACTGCAGTTATCCTCTCTTTTTATGTTCTTATATGTTCTAGGCTCCCAGTCAATTACCGAACTACAGTGAAGAATTAAGTGTTAGATCTACGTAGGAAGGATATAAAAATACAGACCAGCAATATTATACAGTACACCTCTTAGGGACGTTTATAAATACACCCTGAACTTTCCACTGGAGGCGCTAACATTTCAACCAATCACGACAGCCTCCTGTTAGCCCTGCCTTACGACTGGAATCTGTCACTCTCACACCTCTGTCGGAGCCATAATACGTTCAGGGACTTTTCCATAGTTGTTAAAGTACAACTATTTCTCTGAGGCTGAAGGCTTCGTCCTGTACATTTCCTCAAAGATTTATTTTGATTGTTACACGTTCGTATCCTCCTGTATGTTACTGATGGAAGCTGACTATACTACAACATAAGAACATAAGAACATAAGAAGAGAGGATAACTGCAGTAGGCCGGTTGGCCCATGCTAGGCAGCTCCTAGAAGAGTAACTGAACTACTAGAATGAGATAAGGACAGCAAAGAAGAAGGCTCTCCCCCGCCCTCCAAACCCTCCAGCCGAAGCCGGCAGGAAAAAGTCAGAAAGAACACCACGCCGTATAGAAAAACTGGCGTGGACATTTTACAGGAAAGTGTGAAAGGAGAATAGAGACTATCATAGTGTAACCTGAAAAGAAAATTTTTTTGATTAGTATTGGTTATAAGGTTTTCTTTATTCTATATCCACCCCTTATTTGTCATATGCTTATCTAGCCTATGCTTGAAACTCTCAATGGAAGAGGCAGCAACTACTTTACTAGGTAGCTTATTCCATTCGTCTACTACTCTATTACCAAACCAATTTCTACCGATTTCCTTACTGAAACGGAATTTTTCTAGTTTGAAACCATTATTTCTAGTTCTATCCTGTATGCTCACTTTAAGTACCTTGCTAATATCTCCCTTATTTATACCATTCATCCACTTAAACACCTCAATTAAGTCTCCCCTTACTCTACGCCTCTCTAGCGAATGCAGACTTAGTCTTTTCAGTCTGTCTTCATATGACAGGTTCCAGACGTCATGTATCATTTTAGTCATTCTTCTCTGTACATTTTCTAACGAATTAATATCCATTCTATAGTAAGGACACCAGAATTGTACTGCGTAGTCTAAATGTGGCCTTACTAATGCTAGATAAAGTTTTAGTATTACTTTAGATGATCTATTGCTCACGCTTCTCGAAATAAATCCTAGGACCCTATTTGCTTTATTTCTCGCATTAATACACTGTTGCCTAGGTTTAAGGTCGTTACTAATCATAACTCCTAGATCTCTCTCGCATT
>NC_136981.1:9102413-9114913 GCF_032717465.1 Coenobita brevimanus
ACCAGGTGCTGCGGCTTCCTCCCTATCATTGCCAGCTCAACCCCATACAGCTGATTTGGGCTCAGGTCAAGGATGATGTGAGGAAGAGAAACTCAAATTCTTCTCGAAAATTACGAGTGATCGAAGAGCTGACGAGAAATGCGATAGAAAAAATAACAGCAGAAAACTGGCAGAAATGTGGCACAAAAAAAAAAAAAGAAGAAGAATTTATGAGAAATGACATTGCTGTAAACCACATGGTAAAAAATTTTGTTATCAATATATCGAGCGAGTCCAGCAGCGATGAAGATGAATAAACAAGTGTTGTGTGAGGTGTCTTGTGTATACTTATTGTAAACAAGAGCTGTAAATATAAGCCATATACATGCATTGTTTCATATTATACAAGAGAGAGAGAGAGAGAGAGAGAGAGAGAGAGAGAGAGAGAGAGAGAGAGAGAGAGAGAGAGAGAGGGAGGGAGGGAAGGAGGAAAGAACAGAGAGGGAGGGAAGGGAGAGAGAAACAGTCCCTTTTCCTATTCATCACACACACACACACACACACACACACACACACACACACACACACACACGAGAAGGGATAGAGAGAGAGAGAGAGGGTAATGAATATTTCACCATTTTTTTTATATAAAACTCTATCTTGATAGAAGTTATTTTCAGCAAATCATATAACTAATTTAATACTTAAAAGGGTTCGCCATTTCGCGATGAATTGGTGATTTTCTTAGGTTTGCCAATCAGGATAGAACTCTTAATAATGCCTTCAAATTACACAAATTCATGTTTGGATTGGATGTAGGATTAATTAATAATAGGTCAGAAAAATATGATTGCTATATTTGAATATTAGACAATAAACAAACAATTAGACAATATTCCTTCAAAACCGTTTAGAACTAATAATTCAGAACCAAGATGGTTAAACAACAGATTAAAATCTCTCATAGGCCAAAGGAAAGGAATATATAGAAAAATAAAACGTGGAGAGAAACACTTACGCAACCGATACACGATTTTAAATAGAGAAGTAAAGAGGGAGATAAGAAAAGCAAAGAGAAGTTATGAAATTAAGGTTGCCAGTGAATCAAAAGAAAACCCCAAGGGTTTTTATCAAATGTACCGAACGAAAAATAAAGATAGGATAGGGCCACTCAGAACAGAATCAGGTGACATTACCAGTGAAGATAAAGAAATGTGCTCCATCCTAAATAATTATTTCATATCAGTATTCACCAAGGAAAATCTAGACCTGGTCCCTCAAGCAGCAAATATTTACCATGAGAATACGGAAAATATTCTGAGTAAAATAACCATTAGTAAGGAGGACGTATTGAAAGAAATTAATAAGTTAAAACCTCAAAAATCGCCAGGTCCGGACGATATATATGCAAAAATTATAAAAGAAACCAAAGAAGAATTATGTCAGCCACTTTTAACGTTATTTAATGACTCTTTAAGTTCAGGAGAAGTTCCAGAGGCGTGGAAAACCGCAAACGTAGTGCCCATCTTTAAAAAGGGTGATAAATCAGCTGCGTCGAATTATCGTCCGATAAGTCTAACGTCAATAGTAGGAAAAATGTTAGAGTCAATTTTGGCAATTAAGATTAGAGAACACTTAGAAAGATTTAATCTTATAAACGAAAGTCAGCACAGATTCAGGCAAGGACGGTCCTGCCTCACAAATTTGTTGTCATTCTACCCGGAGGTCTATGAGGCAGTAGATAGCGATAAAGCTTACGATGTTATTTATCTGGACTTTAGTAAAGCTTTTGATAGGGTCCTACACGAAAGGTTAGTTAGAAAGGTTCGAGCACACGGTATAGACGGCGATATCTTAAAATGGATAGAATCCTGGCTGAAAGGACGAAAGCAGAGAGTATTAATAAATGGAACTAAGTCGGACTGGGGATTAGTAACTAGCGGTGTACCACAGGGTTCAGTACTCGGTCCCTTATTATTTATCATATATATAAATGATCTAGACTTAGGAGTCAGTAGCAGCATCAGCAAATTTGCCGACGATACAAAAATAGGACGTATCATTAACTCGACTGACGATTGCCATAACTTACAAAAACACCTCGATACATTGTCCAAATGGTCTAAAACTTGGCAAATGGAATTTAACGTTGAAAAATGTAAAGTACTTAACGTAGGCAAGACCACTGGAGATACTAAATACAGCTTAGATAACAAAGAAATTAGCAAATCGGAATGCGAGAGAAATCTAGGAGTTATGATTAGTAACGACCTTAAACCTAGGCAACAGTGTATTAATGCGAGAAATAAAGCAAATAGGGTCCTAGGATTTATTTCGAGAAGCGTGAGCAATAGATCATCTAAAGTAATACTGAAACTTTATCTAGCATTAGTAAGGCCACATTTAGACTACGCAGTACAATTTTGGTGTCCTTACTATAGAATGGATATTAATTCGTTAGAAAATGTACAGAGAAGAATGACTAAAATGATACATGACGTCCGGAACCTGTCATATGAAGACAGACGGAAAAGACTAAGTCTGCATTCGCTAGAGAGGCGTAGAGTAAGGGGAGACTTAATTGAGGTGTTTAAGTGGATGAATGGTATAAATAAGGGAGATATTAGCAAGGTACTTAAAGTGAGCATACAGGATAGAACTAGAAATAATGGTTTCAAACTAGAAAAATTCCATTTCAGGAAGGAAATAGGTAGAAATTGGTTTGGTAATAGAGTAGTAGACGAATGGAATAAGCTACCTAGTAAAGTAGTTGCTGCCTCTTCCATTGAGAGTTTCAAGCATAGGCTAGATAAGCATATGACAAATAAGGGGTGGATATAGAATAAAGAAAATCTTATAACCAATACTAATTCAAAAAAAAATTTCTTTTCAGGTTACACTATGATAGTCTCTATTCTCCTTTCACAGTTTCCTGTAAAATGTCCACGCCAGTTTTTCTATAAGGCGTGGTGTTCTTTCTGACTTTTTCCTGCCGGCTTCGGGTGGAGGGTTTGGAGGGCGGGGGAGAGCCTTCTTCTTTGCTATCCTTATCTCATTCTAGTAGTTCAGTTACTCATCTAGGAGCTGCCTAGCATGGGCCAACCGGCCTACTGCAGTTATCCTCTCTTCTTATGTTCTTATGTTCTAAATCTCTCTCTCTCTCTCTCTCTCTCTCTCTCTCTCTCCCAGGAGAGGAAGGAGAAGGGTAGGGCTGGAGAAAGTCAGGTGAGGTCACTTTAATCCCTTTGTACAGGCACCTGTACGCACACACACACACACACGCACACACACACACACACACTCTCTCTCTCTCTCTCTCTCTCTCTCTCTCTCAGGAGAGTAGGGAGAAGGGAGGGGCTTGAGGAAAGGGGGGCATAATCCTTCAAAGGTCACCTGCGTTCTACGTTTGACACAGACTTGGGAAGGATAATACAGGTTTCTCTTCGCCAGTTTATGTGGAACAGAGTATAACTCATTATATTTTTCGCTGGCCGAACGACTGCTTGGTACTGGACCTGAGTTAATCCGTGTCACCTGCACTACATCGCCACCTATATCCTGTCCCTCACCTATGACCTGATCTGCCCCAGTGACCAAACGCACCATCCCCACCAAATCCTGTCCCGCACCTATGACCTGAGCTTTCCCCATTAACCTGACTTTCCCTAGAGTAACCATATAAGTATGTACGTACACGTACTCAAGACAGTCATGCTTACATAC
The DNA here is from genome assembly GCF_032717465.1 of Coenobita brevimanus. NCBI lineage: Eukaryota > Metazoa > Arthropoda > Malacostraca > Decapoda > Coenobitidae > Coenobita > Coenobita brevimanus. Next base: position 9,106,116 of record NC_136981.1, read on the forward strand.
GCACTAAGAACGTGCTATATACACACGACGTACTTACAAATATTCGTAACTTTTGCATTTACGTGTCAACGTGCTTAACCATTACTTATGTTAGAACGTACGTGTTTAAGTATTTATGTACACAAATGTACGAGTACGTAAATATGTCCGTAAATAAGTATGAACATGTGCATATTTGTAGTTTTGTGAATAAGTAAGTACGTACGCACGTACATAGTTGCGTACTGAGGTACGTAACGCGTGAGTACGTGCAAGGATGCGTACGTACTTACAGTGGTACGTACGTAATTACATGCATAGATGTGTACGTAAGGACAGATACTGGTGCGTAAGCACGTACACAGATGCGTGCGTAAGTACGGATATTGGTGCTTTTGTACGTGCATAGAAGCGTGCGTAAGTACGTACGAACATAGGTGCGCACGTGTGTCCATACGTGAGTAAGGAGGTACGTACATACGTTCGTACGTAAGTAGGTGCTTAAGTAGGTATGTACATTCGTACATAAGGTGTGTAAGTACTTATGTAGGTGCGTACCTAATTACGTACATATGTGCATAGATAAGTGCGAAGATAGGTGCATATATAAAATACGTACATGGGTGCGTACATAAGTACGTGTATAGGTGCGTACGTAAGTACGTACGTACATAGGTGCGTACGTTGGAAAGTGTAAAGTATTTAACGCAGACAAAACCACTGGAGATATAGTACTTAACGCAGACAAAACCACTGGAGATATAGTACTTAACGCAGACAAAACCACTGGAGATATAGTACTTAACGCAGACAAAACCACTGGAGATATAGTACTTAACGCAGACAAAACCACTGGAGATATAGTACTTAACGCAGACAAGACCACTGGAGATATAGTACTTAACGCAGACAAAACCACTGGAGATATAGTACTTAACGCAGACAAAACCACTGGAGATATAGTACTTAACGCAGACAAAACCACTGGAGATACTACATACAACTTAGATAACAAAGAAATTAGTAAATCGGAATGCAAGGGAACAGTGTAGGTTAGTAATGCCAGAAATAAAGCAATAGTGTCCTAGGATTTCTATCGCGAACCATGAGCCACAAGACACCTAAAGTAATATTGTAACTTTATCAAGCATTAGTAAAGCCACATTTGGACTACGCCGTGCAGTTTTGGTGTCCATACTATAAAACGGATATAAATTCCATAGAAAATGTACAGAGAATAATGACAAAAGTCATAAATGATGTTCGGAACCTTTCATGCGAAGACAGACGAAAAGACTAACTCAGCACTCACTAGAGAGGCGTAGAGTAAGGGGAGACTTAATTGAGGTGTTTAAGTGGATGAAGGGAATAAATAAGGGAGATATTAGCAAGGTACTTAAAGTGAGCATACCGGTACAGGAAAAAACTAGAAGTAATGGTTTCAAACTAGAAAAATTCCGTTTTAATGAGGAAATGGGTAGGAATTTCTTTGGCAATAGAGTAGTAGACGAATGGAATATGTTGCCTAGCGATGTAGTTGCTGCCGCCTCAACTGAGAGTTTCAAGCATAGGCTAGATAAGCATTTGACAAATAAGGGGTAGGTATTAAAAAAAAATCTCATAACCATTACTAAATAATTGTTTTTCCTTTTCATCTTACACTATGATACTCTCTATTCTCCTTTCACACGTTCCTACAAAATGTCCACGCCAGTTTTTCTATACTGGGTGGTGTCCTTTCTGACTTTTTCCTACCGGCTTCGGTTGGAGGGCTTGGGTCCATATTCTCTGCTACTCTTATCTCACTCTAGTAATTCAGTTACTCTTCTAGGAGCTGCCTAGCATGGGCCAACCGGCCTACTGCAGTTATCCTCTCTTCTTATGCTCTTATGGAATACAGTTCTAAAATAAGCTCTTAATCCATCCAAATCTCCTTGACAAAAATAACCAACTGTCGAGGGAATTTCAACAGAACAGACATCCCGATCAAATTTGAACTTATGGTACTTTCATCATGATCGCTATTACCATGTCATCCACCAACTTCTATATCACTAATGACGTTTTCTCTATCAGATCAAACCAAATCCAGTATATAATTACATCCAGTGGGTTCCCTGATATACTGACTGAGGAAACTATCGTATACTACATCTAGAATTTTCTCTGCCTCTGCATTCCTGTCTGATTTCGCCATCCATCCTTGGCAGGTTAAGATCCCCGACAGTAAATGCTAAGCTGGAATGTGACGCCTTCCTAATTTCCTCCCAAAAGTATTTACTGTTTGCCCAACTTAGTTTTGGAGATCTGTAAATAATTTCTCTCTGTTGTTACTAATTTTAATCCAAACACTTTCCGTGTCCCTATTTACTTTAATATTGGTTGTATTATAACAGTTTCATGAATCCTTTAGCCTACAGAACTAGCACCCCCTCCCCCCCATTTCTTACAGGACGGTTTGACACAAAAATATTAGAGCCCTTTATCTGATATTCTGCTAAAAAAAATCTCGAGTGTCTGTATTCATCCAAGTTACACTAATAACGGCAACGTCTATCTTCTCTGTACAAATTAAATCCCTCAGTTCACCCGTTTTATTACGTAAACTCCTGCTGTTTGTGTAGTACACTTTCATATTAGTAACAGCACTTATGCTTCTACATTGGGATTTACTTTTGTATTGGTTTTGTCAATAACTGGGAAACTTCTTACTTTACTAATATAATAATTTTCTATGCTATCACTTATCGCTCGTCTATCATCGCCTATTCTCGTCTATCATCGGCTGCATATTCTGAGGTGCCTAGGTCCATGTATCTACACTAATGGTTAAATTTTTCTTCTTATTTTGCAAACCTTGATGCATCTATCCAAATCTAATGATAATGATCCCTGAGTGGAACTATTACAACTTCCTGTAAATCTGTTAACCTCTGAAGAAAAAAAAAAAAAATCTTTTCCGTATCTATCGCCCTTGCTAAAACAGAACATTGGGTTGGCGTTCCAGATGAAAATCAAAAACACAGTTAAAACAACAACAAATGTACGATTATCATGGTACTAAGAATTACATTGTAATTGTTGTTGGATATTTCTTAACACCTCTTCCTTAGTAATTAATTCTGCACGTTACACTTTACTATCCTCTGATATGATGTCGATTCAAACCATGTCGATACAAGCGGGTACAAAGGTGTAATATGCAAAATAAAAAGCGACAGAAAAAGTGCTACGAAGCCTCCTTTGCCACTCAGACCATGGCTTTCTGCATGATACAATATACAGTCCCTTCAGTCCAGTGACTCAAGGGACTGTATATTGTAGCTTAAGAGATACTTTTCAACCTGGACGGGTTAAATATAAACTCCATTAACCCTTCACTAAAACAAGCTTCCCATAAACTGAATAACATCGTCGTGGCAGAAAAAATACAAATTTCGTCACACAACTTAAAGAATTAAGAATAACTGGCAAACATATTTAATCGGAAACCTTCATCACTGATAACGGGTTGATAATGTTTAACAAATATATGTGAGATGGTAAATGTACTTCTGTAGGGACATAACATTCTTTACAATCCTTGTCTTATTCTTGTAGGAAACACCAGCCGGACGGCGATGTACGATAACTTATTTTCATGCCAGTACGTGTGGAGAAATATTTATTCGTTACCGGTATATCTTGTGTCTCAGAGGATTTAAATTTTACTTATAATATTTTCTCACTGCGTATTGTATGGCAGGAATAAAAATAAATTCATAAAAAAAATAACGCACAGGCAGCGGCTCCATCTACCTCTACTTGCTACCATGACGTCACCAGCAGCCAATGAGGGAGGAGCAAAGGTGAACATGGCGGCGTGTGGACCAAATCATAATATTAACACCCGTTGCACATTACCCCCGAATATATCCATGGGGAGGTATGTGGAGAAATAGGATATACAGGGAGGAATATGTTCGGAAAGGAGAGGGAAAATGTCAAATGAGGAGTGTCCTACCTGTACAATAGGCGGAGCATCACATGTGTCATCCCTGCACTGTGACCTCACCTAAGACCCCGCCTTTGACCTGCTCTTCCTCCTCAGTCCTCGGCCATCAGTCACTCACCCGCCTCATTCAAGTGAACTAGGCCAAACTGGTCGTCTCAAGAGAAGTTGGCTCTTTATACCGCCATCCACTAAAACAAACCACACTGGCAACCACTGCAGTACATTAGCCAAGCCAACTACATTCCCTCTTGCATAGACAGCAGTACCTTCCTCTGCCATACCTCTTACGTGACCAAAAAGGCAACACTGCATTCTCCTGCAACTTGTCTTGCTGCTGGCGTGTGGATGGCATATGTCAGGAAGTGTAAGGTAAGTTACTCAGTGTTGTGTTGGCCGTATGATAAAGGGTCGTATTCTGAGTGGTTCTGAGATACCATAGCATTACTTTGTTTCCTAGCGATTTATTCTGCACATTGCAACTTAATATCCTTTTGCATATCACTGATGCAAACTATAACAAAATTATAATGATACAATACCGTAACTTAAATGAGCTTAAGGTGTACCATGATATGAAAATCGTTAAAGAGGTGCTACCAATACCACCCTGGATGCGGCATTAAGTGTTGCACATCTCGATAGCCAAAGCTGCAGTAATTCAAACATTCAGACAGCTAAAAAATCAATCTTGATTTATATTTGCCTTTCCTTTCAATACAATTTCTATATAAGCTTTTCTTGGTCATGGTGTGAGAGTCACTGTCTGCTCAGCGAAATGTGGCCTTTGAATCTGCACTCTCTCAGAACATTTTGTCAAGGAAATGGAAAGGGGGCTTTGTGAGCATACAGTACAGTATTCCCACCCTTTTCCATTCACCACACCCTCCCCCTTCCCATATACTATAATTTTATGGGAAACTCATTTGCCATGTTTTTTCCATAAACATTTGCAGACTCACCTCTTACTAAATTCCATTCATCTATCCAACTCACACCTAGCAAGGACGGTGCTGGTTTTACTAGGTCCCACTCTCGCTTTTCCACTGTTTCCCTCCAATTTTCCTCACCTATCACGTCTCACCATATCCAAAATCACTGCACTCTTCCGTTCATACTCGCCACATTCTAGCAGCAAGTGTTCAGCTGTCTCATTGGTAGCACTCTCATACATCCTATAAAACTTACTGCCCTCATTCCTCCACCTACACACTCGACTGTTTATTTTCAGAGACTTCGTTCTCATGACTGACTTCCCATAATTTCATCATAAAATGCATCGCCTCACTCTTTGCCGCATCTTTCCACGTATACCAGCCAAGCATACTCATCGATCCTATACTCTGGAAATACTCTTCACTCCCTATGAACATCTCTCGGTAATTTATCTCGTTCTTCCGGTTTTCATTACTTCACCTCTCCATACTCTCTCCCCTCACCAGTCCCTGCATCCCACACTTCTATTTTCTCTTGTCTACAGCTTCCATTTATTGTTATGCCTGGCCCATTCGTACACCTTCCTTGCCCATTTGTTGTCATCCATTCTTTTTAGCCTAACTCAGTACCTCAGCACCCCTTTAGCCACTCTTTCTTCAAATAAACTCCATCCAGCCTCAACTCTCACTGCCTCTGCAGCATGTGGCCTTACTAATGACTGGGGATTAGTAACTAGCGGACTGGGGATTAGTAACTAGCGGTGTACCACAGGGTTCAGTACGCGGTCACTGATTATTTATCATATATATAAATGATCTAGACTTAGCAGTCAATAGCAGAATCAGCAAATTTGCCGACGATACAAAAATAGGGCGTATCATTAACTCGACTGACGATTGCCATTACTTACAAAAAGACCTCGATACATTGTCCAAATGGTCTAAAACTTGACAAATGGAATTTAATTTTGAAAAATGTAAAGTACTTAACGTAGGCAAGACCATTGGAGATACTAAATACAGCTTAGATAACAAAGAAATTAGCAAATCGGAATGCGAGAGAGATCTAGGAGTTATGATTAGTAACGACCTTAAACCTAGGCAACAGTGCATTAATGCGAGAAATAAAGCAAATAGGGTCCTAGGATTTATTTCGAGAAGCGTGAGCAATAGATCATCTAAAGTAATACTGAAACTTTATCTAGCATTAGTAAGGCCACACTTAGATTACGCAGTACAATTTTGGTGTCCTTACTATAGAATGGATATTAATTCGTTAGAAAATGTACAGAGAAGAATGACTAAAATGATACATGACATCCGGAACCTGTCATATGAAGACAGACTGAAAAGACTAAGTCTGCATTCGCTAGAGAGGCGTTGAGTAAGGGGAGACTTAATTGAGGTGTTTAAGTGGATGAATGGTATAAATAAGGGAGATATTAGCAAGGTACTTAAAGTGAGCATACAGGATAGAACTAGAAATAATGGTTTCAAACTAGAAAAATTCCGTTTCAGAAAGGAAATCGGTAGAAATTGGTTTGGTAATAGAGTAGTAGACGAATGGAATAAGCTACCTAGTAAAGTAGTTGCTGCCTCTTCCATTGAGAGTTTCAAGCATAGGCTAGATAAGCATATGACTAATAAGGGGTGGATATAGAATAAAGAAAATCTTATAACCAATACTAATTCAAAAAATTTTTCTTTTCAGGTTACACTATGATAGTCTCTATTCTCCTTTCACACTTTCCTGTAAAATGTCCACGCCAGTTTTTCTATACGGCATGGTGTTCTTTCTGACTTTTTCCTGCCGGCTTCGGCGGGAGGGTTTGGAGGGCGGGGGAGAGCCTTCTTCTTTGCTATCCTTACCTCATTCTAGTAGTTCAGTTACTCTTCTAGGAGCTGCCTAGCTTGGGCCAACCGGCCTACTGCAGTTATCCTCTCTTCTTATGTTCTTATGCTAAGAAAATAGTCGCAATATTGCATTCGATGTGCTATTACTGGCGAAATAAATCCCAGGACCCTGGTTGCTTTGTTTCTTGTGCTAATACGCTGTTGTCTTGGTTTTAAGGTCTCCACCATGACTCCAAAATCTCTCTCTCACATTCATGTCTAAATACCAAGAGAAAGTGCCTCAATTTAGGAATGATAAACCATATAATGTATATCTACCTCTTTAAAAAATGTATTAAATTTATCCCAGGTTGATCTAATCCTATTTAGAACACACACACACACACACACACACACACACACACACACACACACACACTATCCAGGAACTAATCTAATAAAAATCCTTTAAAAAAGTTATTAGCATTATTGTACAGGTGGCTTTACACTGAGTGACAAGGCAAATGGTTTCCTGCAAGCCAAGAAACCATTTACAACACTGGGTGGTAACCATATAACCAAACCATACGTACTCCCTACGTGTCAAGTGGGTTGGTAGAGGGTTAGTGCCCCTCCCTGTAAAACAAATAACTCAGAGTCAAATGGCCACCCCGTACGGGATTATGGCGTCTGGCAATAGATAGATATTTTAGTTATTATATTATTATTATTATTATTGTTACTATTATTATGATTATTATTATTATTATTATTATTACTATTATTATTGTTGTTGTTATTATTATTACCGTTGCTTTACAGGCTTTTGTTTCGTGGGTGAGGAAGGTGCATCGTAGATGGAAGGGCCAAAGTCAGAACAAGGAAGAATTGCTGACACCGATTAACCCTCCCATGCCCCCCCTGCGCCCCCCACCACTCCCCACCAAGGCCACCTCGGAACCCATTATGATCGCCGCTTGCGACCACTTCCCGTCAGTCTCTCACCGCTGCAATATCTGCACAGGCGTGAAGAAGACAGAGGAAGAGATGGAAAAGGAGAGACAGCTGCAACGGGATGGAGAACTGCGCATGCGATTCCTGCGAGAGCAAGTTAGGAGAGACAGGGAGAGGGCCTTGATCAACATTCATTGTGTCAGAAAATGCTCCTGCTGTCCCTGAAGAAGGTTTGTTCTCACCTGACGGAACTGGGCCACTCCTACATCTACGGGAGGAGGAGCTGTGTATGTGACTGCTGTCTCATGATGAGAAGAGGGAAGGAGAAAGTCAGACTTCACCTCATTTATATCTCAAAAGGTTGCTGTCTCAACGTGTGATGTGCTCCCGTAACAGTTCATGTGCTGTAATTACGAGTATATGACGGAGTCAGGATTTCGGGGGCTCGAAGGATGAGTGGATGAGAGTGTGGCTCATTTAACTGAGCACACTGGTGATGACTCGCCCTCCATTGTGTTTTCTTGCTCCGTGGATCCTACCTCACCCCATCAATGAGTAGACGAGGTCAAGATGATGACGATGAAAGCTAGATTGAAATATGCAGTTCTTTATTCGCGGACAGTATATTAACCATGATAGTTTTCATTTTTTTTATTATTATAATTATTAATGTCTAATGTTTCCTAGACATATTAAAACCTTGTGATGTTTGTCGGAATACAGGGGGAGGAAACTGTGACAAGCTCTTTTTCTTTATTAGGAAGGACAAGGGAGGGAGAGTAAAAACATTCTACACACATCTCTGATTCTTCATGAAAATCAAATTCGGAGTTACGGGAGATAACTGATGGTTAGTTTGTCGGTAAATATCACCCCTGGTGCTAAGCCACGTTACGTCTCCTTGGGTCCGTAGCAGGTTTCGTGGCACGTCTTTCATACCAGTTTATATCTGCACTAACACGCTAATATTTACTGGCTTGTTCTTTGGTGTCGTCAAGGGTGATACTGAGGCGTAATATTCAGGGTAATTCGCTGTGAAAGAAGTGCTAGACAGCCTCCTATAAGCTCACGTCAGTACTGGTCTTGGTGTTGCATCATGCCTCAAG